>NW_002987886.1:109726-150285 GCF_000006295.1 Pediculus humanus corporis | reverse complement strand
TCGAAATTTTTTTTTATCACAGTATGGAGAGAAAAAAAAAAAATTAAAGAAATCGAAAGAATTATTATTATTATTATTATTATTATTATTATATCATAAAGGATGCGAAGATTTTTCCGGATTAATGATTTTCACGGATCGATGAATTTTCTTTTCTTCGTGTCGGGATTTAAAAAAGTAAGGATTTTTAGGACAATAACACGGGTATCTATCTATCCATCTATCTATCTTTAAATCTCGTTTTTGCCCAACAAACAAACAAACGAAAAACTTTTGGATATTGTGCATCCTAAATTTAAATTTTACGAGTTACGTAATTTTTTTAAAAAAAAAAAAGGCGTTCGTAAATATTACGCACGTATTACGCACATATTACGCATAGTGTAAATTAAATTATAACCGAACCTAATGCGCCAAATCTCATGACGTAATATAAAATTTGTCAAATATACCCGAATTAAAGAAGAGAGAGAGAGAGAGAAAAGATTTTCTCTCATTTTCGATATTTTTCCAAAAAAAATTGAAATTTTCCTTTAAATAATTCACAAATAATAAATCACAAAGATGGCTGCGCGTCAATTGAAATTTGAAGTTTTTTTTTTTTTTTTTTTTTTTTTTTTTTTTTTTGGTATTTTTCGAGGGGTCTCAAATTTCTTCAAGCTTTTGTTATTAGTGGAAAATCAATTTATGAATGAATGACGCGATCTTATATTTTGATTGAAAATTTCTTTTCCCCCCCCCCCCTTTATATAAAAAAAAAAAAAAAAAAAAACTACCCTTAATAAATTTCGTCAGGAAAAATCCCCCACAAAAATTTTACCCAACGGTTTTGTTTTTTTTTTTTTTAAATTTAGTACCGAACCGGATATGACGTTTTCATTATTCGAAAAATTACTCGAATTATTTTAATTCAAAACAAATAATAATAATAATAATAACGTGTTAGTTTAACAGTCGATTATTTTGTTATTAGAATTATAAATTGAAAAAAAAAAAAAATCGATTTTCTAGGCGCCGCCTCATCATCATCATCATCATCAATTGTTTGTTGGCATTCGTCATATGTAATAAATTAACCGGAAAAATTATGCGCCAGGTTTTCCTTTTTTTTCCTATTTCAATTCGTGAAAATTTTCATTTCGATTTATAATATATATTACGTTACAACTTAAATTTACTCTAAATCAAATTTTACAAATAAAAATATATTTATATATTTTTTTTTTGTTAACTTTTTCCCTTTCGGAAAAAATTTTTCCTCAATCGAATTTTAATTTAATTTAATTTTTCCGCAACAATTTAAAAACTCTGATATGAAATAAAAAAAAAAAATTTTTTTTTTTTTTTTTTTTCGAAAAATAACTTTTTACCCAAGTTAATAATTATCTTCTTCTTTCTTTCTTTCTTTCTCTCTTTCTCTCTTTTTTTTATTTTTTATTTTTATTTTAAATCCATTATTAAATTAATTCCGGATGACAGAAAAAGTCATGTGATTCATACCGGCCTGGATCTCTCTTTTTTTTTTTTTCACCTGGAGAGCGAGAGAGAGAGAGAGGGAGAAAATGGATAAGGATAAAAAAGGTAAAAAAAATGGCAGGGGGAAGGGTGGGGGAAAATTTTATTTTAAAAATGTTTTAAAGAAAGAGTGAATTTTTTTTTTTTTTTCTCACCCACAATGAGAAAATACTTTTCTTTCGATTTCGTTGGGAATGAATGAAAATTTTTTCTTTTTTTTCCTTGTGTGAAAATTTTTACCAATGACTTTAAATCTTCAAGTTATTTGGATTGATTCCAAAACTCTTTTAATTTCTTTATTTCAAACTTTTTAACCTCCATGTTTTTTAAAGGTGGCAAAAGAAAAAAAAAAATTCATTTTCGAAGAAAATGTGTGTATACTTCTCAGATTTTCTTCACGAAAATTTGGCAATGCTAAGTTTTCACCCCAAAAAGTTCAGATTGTTAAAATTTTGACGTTTAATAATTATTTTTTTTTTTTTAAACGCACATTATAAATTTGTTCACGTCACGAAGTTTTTACATAAAAAAAAAAAAAAAAATAATACCACCCTTAATTATTATAATAATTATTTTTTTAATGAATAAAATTAATTTATTTTTTACCACCTTCATTTAAAATTTTTTTTTTTCTATTTTCAACGTCATATTATTAATAACGTAATTAATAAATTTCTATTATAATTAAATTTTAATATAATTTTCGTCATCGAGTAAACGTTTAAAGTGTTTTATGCACAAACCTTGTTTTCTCATATATATATAAACTATTAGGTTTAATGTTTACTTTAAAAAAAAAGGTTCTCTAAAAATTATTGATTTGTTTACTATTTTATTCCGTGTAAACAAAAACATCGTAATACAGATAACAATAAATAAATTTTTAATGCTAAGATTAACAATAAAAATTTTAATACAAAATTTTTTACTCCATTGTAGCCAAAAAAATAGAAAAAGGCCCAAAAAAAACTTATTTTGGCAATTTTCATTGTGCCAAAGCCAAATTTATTAGTTAAAACAAAAAAAAACACATTCGAATTTCGCAATGCAAAAAAAAAAAATATAAATAATAATAATCGATATATATGTGTATATGATTTTCTAAAACAACGTTTACGAAAAGAATTAAATTTATTTTCCCCTCATAAATTATTAAAAAAAAAAAAAAAACCCAAAACCGAATACATGACGAAAAGTTTTATCAAATTAAATTTATTAAATTCAAAATTCATTTTATTTAAAATTATTAATTAATTTTTAAAGTTTCCTTTTTTAAACAAAACTTGGCATGAAAATTAACAATTGCATCAATTGATTTTAACTTAAAAGTCGAAATAAAATAAAAAATTGTTTTTTTTTTTTTTCGATGCCTGTTTCGAACAAATCAAAATAAATTAAATTTGAGTTAATTTATAAAGTTTCCTTGTTTTTGCTTTTTGTTTTTTTTTTTTTTTGTTTTTCTAAAATATTTTTTACCAGATTCGAAAATTGATACTTATAGTAATAATTTATTGTGACAAATTAAGCCAGATTAAAATCAATAGTTTTAACCAACCAATGGTTATCGATACCAGCCAGTTGGCAATCTATAAGTTCGAAATCAACGCATTTCATTTTACTTTTTTTTTTTTTTTTCAATAGAACCACACACACGCACACACACACACACACACACATTGATCTATTGATACCAATTGACATTTGAAATGAAATTGAATTTTTACGATCGAATAGCATTTGCATGACGCGAGAGTATTCATATTATTCAAGCAAATAATTATTATTTATTTGCTGACATATTACATAATTAATATTGTATTACGTAAAATTCTCAACACGATAAAACATTTAAGCATCAATCATTATTGTCGTTATTTTTACTTAAATTATTTACTATTTACCTTTTCTTTTGAAAATATAGGTTTATGGGTACTTTTACGATTTGTAATTGTTTATGCACAATCAGTACGCTATTGATAACAACTAATTTTTTTTTTTTTTTTTTTTTTTTTAAATTTAATGTTTAATGACGTTCACAAATTATAATTTTCAAAAAAAAAAATCTTTGGGTAAATTAAACTGAAAAAGAAAATATAATAGTTCCCGGAAAAATTTAATTATAAATAATAAATAAGAGCCTTTGGGGTTTCTTTTTTCTTTTTTTTTTTTTTTTTTTTTTTTTGAAAATTACATTATTCCCCTTTAAGAAAATTTTCATTATTTTTTTAAAATATTAAATGCATGCCCACATAAATTTATGAAATTCATTAATGATAAATTAATCCCCGATTAAAAAAAATCTTGTAATTCTTTAATAAATTTCTAAAAAATATTAATAATAATAATACCCACCCTCGATAAGTATTTAATTTTAATGTAATTTTCAGTTTATATTTGAATTGATGAAATTGATTTAAATGAGATTACAAAAATTAATTTTTTTTTTTTTTTTTTTTTTTTTTTTTGATGAAAATAATAAATATAATAAATAATGGGAATTTAACGAAATTTTAAAGAAAAAAATAATACAAGATTTTTCATTGAATTTAAATAAAAAAGAATGTTCGTTATTTTAAACTTCGTTAATGAATAACTGCAATGTAACAAAATAAATAATATACTAATTAATAAAATGTAATAATATTAATTAATAAATTATTTCCAAGAGCTTTATATAATTTTTTAAGTAATATCATTTAAAAAAATGATTTCAAAAAACAGAATTTTACACATGTGATAGTTAGAGTCACAGTCCCTAATTATCAGATTAGAAACAAAAATAATAATAATAATAAGAATATGCAGTTAAAAAAAAAAAAGCAAAAAATTAATTACAATTTTTTCAATTAAAAAAAAATAAAAAAAATGTCTCTCTGCCATGCCATCAATTTTTCTTTTTTTTACGCGAAACCATAACACGTATAGTAAGCACGACAAGAAAGAAAAACCAATTCGGATATTATAAAACTTTAAAAAATAAAAATAAATAAATGTTCCTCCAGTTTGCAGCTGCAAAACTTTCTCATCATAATTTTCTCTACTAATATAAAAATAAATAAAAAAACTTTGAAAGCAACGTCAAAAAGGGAAGTAAAAAAAAAAAAAAAAAAAAAAAAAAAAAAACGTGACGACTTAGGAAATGATACGTGAATAACAATTCTCAAATAACAACAAAAAAAAAACCAAAACAGTTAAAAACCATTCAGCCCTACTATTCTTATACGCATGCGTAATTTGAGCTTTTTATTATTATTATTATTATTATTATTATTATTATTATTATTATTATTATTATTATTATTATTATTATTGTTTTTATGACTATAATGTATTCCCTGGCAAATTTTTATTTTACTCAAACAACCCAAAATTAATTATTTGAAATTATACTCATTTATTTAATCTGATCCCTCATTTGTTAAAGTCTCAAACTTCATTACATATACACTTGTAAAATTTATTAAATTTAATAATTGACAAAATTTGAAGAAAAAAAGAAAAGAAAAAAGGTAAACCATGTTTTAAGCCATAAAAAAAACCAACAAAACATTACAACTATTGGAGATCTATTACCAAGTTGAAATTGTTTTACATCAATTCATATTTTAATCATTTATTATTTTCATCCTAATGTGATTAGATTAAATAATTTTATAATGCATCATTCGTTTACATTTAGTATTAAGAAAAAATTTTATAGTACCAGAATTTCCGTTAATAAAAATTTTAGTAATAGTAAAAACTACGGTTTAGAAAATTTTTTGAAATTCATTAATCTGAACGACCAAATACAAATTTTTCTTTGATAAAAGAAAATGGATGTTCATATCATGCATAAAATAAATTTAAAAAATTTTTCCAATTAATGGCAATTGCACAGTATTCAATTTTTTTTTTTTAGTAAAAATGTAAGTATATATTCATATTAAAAGAATACCTTAAACAATACCTGTTTTTTTTTTTGCTACATTTATCATTTATAGGACTTTTAATTTCATTTCTGACTCTTAAATTTTTTTAATATGACAACATTTACTTTTTAAATCTTGTTTGCATTTTTTTTTCTTAATCTTTCCAGAAATTAGTAAAATATGAATTAAAATTTAATTTTAAAAATAAAAAGATTACATTTTCAAAGTGACAAATGAATTTAATAAAAATGCTAGTTAGAAAATAATTGTCAATACTGTATTGTTATTGGCATTGAAAAGTAATATAATCATTCAGATCAATGTTCAAATTTTATGATTATAAAAATTTCCTATTCAATTACAATTTTTTTAAAAATAGAAATTATCATTCGCTTTTTTTTGAATAAAAAAAAAAAAAAAAAAAATTTCATAAAAAACATGCTATGAATAAATCCAAATATTTTTATTTTAGTTGTAAAACAATAGACAATTGATAATAAACTTGTATAAGATAACAATAATGCAAAATAAATTCAGAATTGTAAAAAAAAATTTAAACAATAATTCGCAGACTGGTTTTTTTTTGTCGAAATATTTAAATGTTGGCCTTTGCATAATAATTTAATAACACTAATCGAATATAATTTATTCATAATAATAATTTAATATTTTAAAATGGTTTTAAAGTATTTATTAACACCTTTGAAAGAGATTAATGAAAACAGTGACACATGACAGTGTAAAACGACTTAACTTCAAATAATTATATAATATTTATTTTAAAAATTTTTTTGTTTATTCGTTTATTGAATTTTGGGAAAAATACATGAAACTTGATTCGAAGATAAAAAAAAAACCTATCATTTTAATATTAGATATTAAACTTTAACCTTTCATGTTATTTTGCCGGTAAATACACATACAAATTTTTAAAATGAAATAAATTGATAAATGTTAATGTACAAATAAGTTGAGAAAAAATGTTTAATAATAGGGTTTTATAACCTAAATTTTTAAAATGGCGAATTCCAATACTCATGGTCTGGTCATTATGAATCAATAGAGCTTAAAGAGAACGCGCGAGTTGATAATGTTTAAGTAATAAAATAAACATATTAACGTACCTGTGGTAAATTTGCAGAGATTTGCCTCTGAAGAGAATCCCTTTCTTTTTCAACTTCTTGAAGTTTTGCTTCAGCTTCCCCTAACCGCTCTTGAGTTTCTCGTAAACCTTCCGAGAGCTTATCGCGCTCGTCCAACATAGAAATCATGAGCTGTTCGAAATTTGCATCCTCACCGGAAAACTGCAAATTTCTTTGAGTAGTACTATCCTCATTTATTGTGGGCATCACGTCACACATCATGTTCCACATTTTGGTAAATTATTATCAATAATTATCACTAAAATGGGAGAATGCGCCCGCGGCAAAATTTAATGGACACTCATTTCGATTTTCCAAACACTCGGTTATTACCTGAAACGTTTAGCGATTTCAAAAATAAAACTGTTTTTAATATTATTAAAATGAAATAACAATAAATTAAGCTTTTTAGACATTATGGCCCGGTTTTATAAAACATGACACACCTAAAAACACTGTTTAAAACTATCTTTAACCAACACTTTCCGAACCGATCAGCCATCTTGGGCAATGACGTCAGAATACAGCTACTTTTGAATGACAATTCTACTACTGAAGTTAATTTACTTTTAAGAATGTTAAACAAACAATCATTTTTAAGCAAAATATTATTTAATCTTATTTAAATAATTGTTCTAAATAATTTTTATATATAATTTATTTTAATTTTTTCTTTAATTAACCAATAAATTCTATTTATAATTTTTTTTGAAAAAAAAGAGGGCAGCACTGCTCAAAGCTAAAATGCGTGCTTTAAGCTAAATGTGGTATTAGAAAACACCATCTTTAGACGAAATTTTTAGACATGCTTATTAAATCGAGTTGAAGACTGCGTTCAGAAAAAAAATAATTACTCTTAATGTAACAATAATAATAAAGCTGTACACATTTTTATAAAGATGTTTGTAATATTTGTTTTTACTTAGCAGAAAGAAATTTAATTGTTAGTGATTTAAATATTTACGTGATTAAATTTTTTTTTTACTACTTTTAAGATTAATTTAACAGGTTAATTAAATGAATTTCTTTTTTTTTTTTTTTTATTAGAAATCATAATTTTACCTTAAATAAATACTTAAAAATTATTTGAAATGGGTCCATCTAAAAGGAAGGGTTCCATTAGAAGACCAGTTTTAGATTTGAATACCAAAGAAGATTCTCCTTCTAGACCTACTTGGCAGAGTAAGCTATTTAATATTTAAACTTATGTAATATATGTAAAATGAATATTAAGCTCTATTTAATGATTTGAGTTATTAAAAATTTTAAAATTACAAATGATAAATTGTTTCAGCAAAATATCAGAATACTTTGCCAATAGATGAAAATGGAGACTCAAATACAACCCCTTCATCCGTCACCAAAAATAATCCTTTGTCTACTATATTAGGCAATTATAATTCTGACAGTGAGGATGAGACAACTCAAAAACCTGCTTCATCTCTAGATGCTCAAGTCGAAGATTTCCTAAAAGAAATTCATACTTTATCAGTTAATAACAAAGAAGCACATGTGACTAGCAAGTCAAGTCCAACATCAACTGTTACAAATAATTCCAAAAAAGAAGAAATGCATTATCTGCCATCTGTAACTGCTTGGCAACAATGCTATGATCAGAATTCAGGATATCCATATTATTGGAATACAGAAACAAATGAAGTTACATGGGAAATTCCAAATGAAGTAAAAGCTGCCCTCAGGGATTTTGTGGCTAAAGAAGAACAGCAAGTAATACAAAAACCTCAACAACAATCACAACCAAATGTAGTAGAAAAGAAAAAAGTATGTAGGTATCCCTGGCAAACAGAAAGTGATTCTGAAGATGAAAAAATTGAAATGATAACATCATTTGGACCTCAATCTGATGAAGATTCTGGAGAAGAAAATGAAACTCAAAATCAAAAAAATTCTAAAGAAGTTAATTCGAAACTGTCTTCAAAAATAATAAACTGTGTTAATTCAAATATTAAGACTGGATGTATTAGCCTTGCCCCTGAGGATCCAGAAAGATTGAATGAAAATTCATATGAGACATCTTCATTATTGGCACATGGTGTTATAGATACTGGACCACCAGGTGATGATAGTTTTAATACAATAAATGAGGGTATTACATCAAAAAAAGTGCCTACATCTGTTACAAAAAAAGAATTATCTAGTTTACAAATTGAAAATAAAGAAAAGGATGATCAAAATGTAGTAATTAAACAAAATGATCCTGTTAAAAGTGTAAATGAACAAGGTAATGACACTAGTGAAAAAGAAGTTATTTTAGAAGTTAATGATGTTATTGCTCAAATTGAAAAAGAAACTCCACCTGATTACATGGACAATTCAAAAGCAGAAAAATTAATGGAATTACCAGAGAGTGATTCTACTTTGGTAAAAGAAATGCTTAAAAGCACTAATCCTTCTGTTATGGCACTAGTGGCCAATTATGGAGATGATTCTGAATCGGAAGAAAATGCCTGTAGTGAAAAACATAAAAATTTCAAGTCTCCAGTAGATTCTTTGAAACCACTTTTTCCCATTGAAGTACCCCAAGAAACAGCAAAAGTAAAACCATTGTTTCCATGTATGAGCAGCGAAATTCCCAAACTTAATGTGGACCTTCAATCGAAAGATTCAAATCAATGTGAGCCTGAATCAGTTGGAAACATCTATAGCACACAATTAGAAATTAATGATCCAGCAGCTTTAAAAGCATTTAAAAGGAAAAAAAGACTAGAGTTTGTTACAAAAACATCTCAATCTTCTTCAACTAGTGTTGAACCTGAATTTAAAAGTGGTATCGAAAGTTCAGTTAATGTTCCTAGTACTGTTTATAATATGGACCCTAGTATGAATGAAAGAAGAGGATTTGGTTTTAGCTCGTTGAAATCACAATCTAGCACTGACAAAAAAACTCATAAATATTCTAGTGGGATACAGTTTATCAAAGCAGAGACTATCAATTTTAGTAATGTTTTAAAAACGAAGGAGGAATCATCAGAAAAAGAAAGCGATGTCACATGTCAGTTTTTTTAAATAAGTAATTCTCCCAATAATTAAAATATGAACCATTGATAATTGTACCATTTTTTTCTTAAATTTTATTGTAGGTGCTCCAGAAAATGTAGATGCAAAGGAAACAAAGGTCCAAGATGAGGAGATTGAAAGTGCTGCTATTTTGCTTAAAGAAAAAGTTACATTTTTGATTGGAGAAAACAATGAAATATCTCCAATTCAACATATGGCCATTGAATTAGAGGTCAGTAAAAAATAATTAATTTTTTTAAAATTAATTTACGTTTAATCCCCGCAATATTTTATTATAATCATAAATTAAATTCAAACTTTAATTAATTAAAAGATTAAAATTATTTTGTTATTGCAGACATTAATTTTGGCTTGGCAGCAAGGCGCATTGACTCCGTCATATCTCTTGAGTTGGCTAAGTGACAAATGTGCAGAATTAATTCGCCATGAAAAAGAGGCGGCTCCGCCAGGATGGACCTGTTTATGGGATAGGTACGGTACTCTTTTTAATACCAACCTATCTCCTAATAAATCACTCAACTATTTCCTTCAAGTTGGGATCACTTAATATTATTATTATTGTCTTCCTCCCATCAATTATTAGAGAACAAAAAAAAAAAAAAAAAATTTGTTTTATTTCGAGAAAAAAAAAAAATAATAATAATAATAATAAAAAAAAAAAAAAAAAAAAAGTAAAATTATACGAAGTCATCTACAAGATCAGCGGACTATATATATATTTGTTCGGATATGATTATTTGGCTTTGAGTGAACTACTTTACTTGGACGAAAAAGGAATGAATGAATCTATTACGAATTTTGCCGTCTTCTTCGGAAACTGTCGTCCGAGTCCTGTAGCTCCCTTTTGGTAAGATTATTTCAACTGGTAATCATATATACAAAAAAAAAAAAAAAAAAAAAAAAAAAAAAAGTTAAAAAATGTAAAAAATCAAATTTAGGGATATATATATATATATAATTTTATTTTAAAAATTTTTATTCGCATGCACTCAATTGTTTTTTATTTATTTATTTATTTAAAAACAATTATGTTTTATATGGGGAAAAGATATCCCTAAGTTTATAATAAATAAATCTCAAAATTATTATTAATAATTATATATTGTAAAAATTTTACTTGATTCGTGATTTTAATTAAAATGCAAAATAAAAAAAAAATAAAAAAAATGTCGAAATTTTTCTTGAGATTTATTTTACAAAAAAAAAAAATTATAATAAAAAAAAATTTTTTTTTTTTTAACCTTTTCTTGATTTATGCTTTGATCGATCATGTTTCAGGTTTCATGGATATGTATTATATGAATGATTGAAGTCTACTTTCTACTCACCTGCGTTCAAAAACAACTTGAAAAAAATCTCAATGCTTTATATATATAAATGTCTATCTATTTATCTATCTATCTATTTATCTACCTATACATATATATTGTTTTTTTTGTTTGTTTTAAACCTAACTCGCTTTACAATTTATTTTACGATTTTTAAAAAAAAAATGTTATTTATATTTCAATAATTGTAGGAAAAAAAAAAAAAAAAGTTGGTTTTTACCACTTTTATTTTATATATTTACCTAATTTTTGTTTTTTATTTATTTATTTATTTATTTAAAGTTGTATTATTATTATTTTTATTATTATTTCAAAATATAACAAAAAAAAATGTTATTTATTTATTTCTGTTTCTTCCAAGTTTTATAAAATGATTTTAAAATTTATGTATTACAATAATTTTTTTTTTCTTTTTTTTTTTTTTTTTCCGGGAATTTAGGAAGAATAAAAGATATTACTACCGAAATGTGGCAACAAAGGCAATCCAATGGGAGTATCCTGAAATAAGTGAAAAAATCAAAGGTGGAAAGGAAAATGATCAAGATGGCGGCACAGACGAAATGGATATTTGTGATACTCCTCCTCATTTGTCACCGACAAGAATGGAAAAACGGACAAGTAATAATAAAACTTTAAAATTTTATTTTAATTTTTAATTAATGGAGAATGATTGATTGCATTTTTTTTTTTTTGTATTTCAGATGAGACATCATCCGTGTCGCCGATTGCTACCAATGAAACCGAAGAAGTAGTAGCACTTTCGCAAAATTCATTGTCTCACCCGCCACCCTCACCGCAAATGATCCAACAAAACACTGAAAAAGAAATTTTATCCTCGGTGACAAAAACTGTAAAAAAGAAAAAAAGAAAGTTGAATGAAACAGTGGTAAAAAAGAATGAAGGTATTTTTAATTTTTTACCATTGAAGTGTAAAAGATTCAAACGATAGATGTAAAACGGAAAATTTGCTACTTTCAGGTACAGCAGAAGATAAAGTACTTGATAGACCGTCAAATTTTTGCGAACAGCAATCTTCTGAAAATATAAACTCTGCTCCACCTCTTCCGCCATTACCTCCACCACCTCCTCCGCCTCCTGATGAATCACCTCCACCTTTGCCTGATTCTCCTCCTCCTCTTCCTCTAGATCCTGCTCAGCCTTTGCCTCCTGGAGTCGACGAACCTGAATATGCGGTGTATAGAAGAGTCTCTCCTAAACATTCTTATAAAAAAACATCAAGCGATTCGGCAACTTACTCAGCTGAATTAATGATGACGTATGGATATACGTTACCCGTTCAGCAAGTCGTCTCGAACGGTCAAGCAATGACCGTGCCTATACAACCCATTGAATATCACACTTACATGCACGATTCAGTATCCAATCCTTATCTAGTCCAATCCGCACACACTTCATCTCACGTCATACAATGTTCCGCTAAAAAACCCAAACTTTCTCTTAAATCCGAATTAATGTCTTTCTATTCCGATATTGCACAATTGGATGCCGCCAACGAAAGTAATTCGAATTCAGAAACTCCCATCGTTACATGCGCATCTACTCCAAACATAACGACACCACCCGTAACTACGGCACCAGCTACAGTAGTAACAACCACAACAACCACTACTGCTTCAGTTGTACCTGCCGTTTCTAGCATTGCAAAAGCAACCGAAACGTTGCCATCGAATGGTATTACTTTGAAGAAAAAGAAAAAGGTAATGTTTGTGATGATTCTTGAGTTTAAAATTATGTTGTAATTTTTGTATTAAAATAAATTATTATTTCAGACCAAAACCGGAAGTGGGCTATCGTTGAAAAAAAAAGGCGTGTCAAGTTTGGTGGCCAAATGGCAGCAAGTTCAACAGGAAGTTAGAAGAGATTTTAGTGAAGATGATGATGAAGAAGAAGAAACTTTGATAACAAAATAAATTTTAATTATTGATATTATTATTATTATTATGTAAAGGTACAAAAGTGAAAATAATTTATATCGAGTGTAATAAATTTACAATTTTTTTACTCTTTTTCTTGTGAAACATAAATATGATTATTATTTTAATTGTAAAAATGGACAAAAGTTTTTTATTTATAAATAATTCTGATTGATTGATTGATTTAATATAATTAAATTATTCACTAAAATCATTACAGTGAAAAATAAATTTTTAAATGATTTTATTGCAAAAAAATTATTTACAATATCTATCGGCTTTCATTTTACTTCGTCTATCCAAAAGAGCTTCATGAAAATTACCATCGTCTTTTGCTTTTTTGAGTGCATTTTTATCTTCTTTACATATTTTTAATTTTTTATCCTGAAATTTTTGAAATTTTCTTACAAAATTTTCTTCTACTTGTGTTAAATTTCCTCTTTCTTCGACTGGAACATCTGCATCGGGATCTTTTTCAGTTATGAGAGAAGTCCTTATTTTTAAAAATTCACTTTCACCAGCTTTTTTATTTTTTGCAACTATACTATCATCACTAATATCGGCTGACATAAAACAATCGTTACTGGCTAAAAGAGCAAGTTTTCCATCCTGAAAATGTAACATACAAGTGTTTAACATTAATAACTACTAAGTTTCTAAGTAAACTTATGGATAATGTGTAAAATTTAACCTGAAAAACAGGTTCCCATTGTTCTAAAAGACCGACAGCATCTGATCTGCCGATTACTAAATCATTTTTATCTACACTTATGTATTTTCCATATCCCGATTTGAATGAAACTTTTCTTTCGTTGATAATAAATGCAGTTAAAATTTCTTCTGGAGCTGGTCCTTCACCTATCAAAAAGAAGTATTGTTATTACAGGTAATAAAAAAAAAATATATTTTTAAGTTTTCTATTTTTAATGTTCAAAAAAAATTTTTACCCTCATTATGTGGTGCACCAAGAGTGAAAAGACCATTGTCTAATGCTTTTACATATGTCTGATCTGAGAATTCAATACACACGGGTCCAGTTATATCTTCTAATTTTTTAACTGACCACCACCCTCCATGTTTAATAGCATCTTCATCTTTTTCAACAGCGACAGTGCTGGATTTTTTTTTATGTGATTTATGCTTTCTTTTTCGGCTAAAATTAAACTTTTTTAATATTAAACACTACAAAATAAGTCCAAAAAATATTTTAATTTATTTACCTCTCTTTGACTCCTTTGAGAGTTAATTTTCCACGTTTAATTATATCGTATTCTGACATTAGAAAAGAAAAATAATATAAATAACTTAAAAAGAGTATAGTTCCAAAAGATCTAGAACAATTCTCGAAAACAAACAGGTTAGCCAACATTAAATTCGTAAAGAGTTAATTGTCGGATTGTAGCTTGTAACTGACAAAATTCAAAGATTTTTTTTAATCAGGTAAAAAAAGTATTTAATTAGTTTTTTACAATTTATTATCGTATTTATATTGTTCTGTAAAATATAAAAATTCAATAGAAAGCAAATTAGGTCGTCGAGTAGCCATTACAAACGTATCTCCCGCTAAAAAAAAAGTAACACATTGAAAGCTTTGAAAATTCATTCTAAACGTTTTTTCTTTTTTTTCTACTGACGTAAGCATTAATTTTTTTTTATCAAAAATTTTTAATCTTTTTATTCACATTTCATTCTATACATTTTTTTAAAAATGTTTTCGCTTTTATTCAGTAATTATTACACTCGTCAACTTTTTAAATTAAATATTCTTTGTTAGTGACAAAGTTTTTTTCCCGCCCTTGTCTGCTGTAACTGTATGAAATATTAAAACTGGCCGCCATTAAAGTCATATTAACATGTTAACTAGATTTTAAAATTAATATTAAAAAAAAAAGGGGGAATATTAATGAAATTTTTTATTGTAAATATTGTTTTGTATATTTTTGTATCTACATATTTTAAATTAATGTCTTATTTGGTAATATGCAAATAAAAATTTTTAGTTTAAATAAAAATCATTTAAGTATCGAACCGAATCCGGGTCAGTTTAAATAATATGTTCAGATAAAAAAAAAAAAAAAAAAAAAAGAAAAAATAAGATAAAAATTGTGTAACTGAATCGCATATACTTTCTTTTTTTTCTGTTTGTTTTAATCAAAACATGTTTCAGTAAGATTTTTCACAAAAAAATATTTAATTTTTTGAAAAAATTTTATTGAACAAAAACCTCATACAAAAGCTCACTATATTGTAGGTTTGTACTATTTAGATTCATTGTTTTTTGCTTTTCCTAATCTACAATCTAATTTACAATCTAATTTTATACCTTAAAACTAACTAAAATAATAGGTATGAAAATTAATTATTCAAAAATGTTATTAGTATTAATATATACATGATTCCCCTCATTCAAAATTTCAGCAACTTCCGCACTGTATATAAGTACATAATAATCCGTGGGAAATAATTTTTGTTACTTTTGGAGACTGTATAGTCCTGTTGTCCCAGTGCAGATCCTTCCTTGCAGCTGTCTCATTTATCTTGTTTTATTTAATTTATTTTTTTTATAAGAGATAATTGAACATAATAAATTGTTGTAAGTCTAACAATAAACATTCATCCATATATTAATATATAAATGTATATAGTTTGACCTTTAATGAAATAACCACCCTCCATGTCATTTAACTATCCAAACAAACTAATACCTCATTAAAAATAAAGGGAATCTTTCAACAAGGTTGAAAGTGTCATGAACTCAAATTCAAAATTTAATAATTAATTAATTTAATTTAATTTGTATAATTCTATATCACATTTTTACCCTAATAAAAAATCAAAAAGGAAAGAAAAAAAAAACAAATTTAAACAAGTTATGAATAAAATAGTTACTTTAAATGGAAATAAAAAAAAAAAAAAACTTTTTTTTTTTTTTTTAAATCCATTCATTATTTACTAAATAAACAATTTTTTTAAAAAAAAGTTCTGTTAAAAATCTTTTAAAACATTTTGGAAATTTGTTTTTTTTTTTTTTGGGGGGGGGGAAATTTGTATTTTTTTTTTTTAAAAAAATACCCTTTGGTGTTTTTATAAACAATTTTAAATCAAATAGTTTTTTTTTTTTTTTTTCCTTTTTGAACTTTGTTTAAAAGAAATCACTTTTTTTTTTTAAGATGATAATGACTAATAATAATAGTTTAAAAAATTTTTACAGGTATTTTTGTTTTGTTTAAAGATGAAGAGACAGCGGTTAACCACTTCACTCACTCATCCGCCATGATGACATACAAAAAAAAAATGAGAAAATTAATTTGTCAAATAGAAAAATCAACAAAAAATCATAAAAATTTTTTGTTTTCAATGCCAGAGATTCATCGGCTTTCTTGTCATTTGCTTGGGATAGGATAGGTTGTATAAATATTTATTGTATTATGTACATAACTTGAAAAAAAAAAAAAAACTTGACAAATCACTTATTCTTTTTTTTTTTTAAAGTTTATTCACTTTATTTTATTTAAAATTTTTTTTTTGGCGTACCACCACTTTTGTATTATTATTAAATTATTAAAAATTTAATTGTGTCCTATCTTATATTTAATTAGATTTTTTTTTTTATATAATTATTATTTTAAACAATGTCAAAGTTCATAATTTGATGCAGAATCACTAGTAAGTAAGTAAGGCTGATAGATAGATAGTAAATTGCGTAAGTGAAATAACAATAAATTGTGACAATTAACAACGGAAGAGTTTCCTATTAGTATATCTACCAACTTCCCGTTTTGACAAAATTACATTGGGGGGGCCAGCTTTTAAAAAAGCTGGGGGAAATTGCAGTTTAGATATAATGCACTCTAAAATAAATTTTTTTACATTACTTGTCTTACATCATTTCAAATAGTAATTGTTAGTGTAATGCAAAAACTTTTTTTCATTTTTAAAATTTATATAAAAATAATTATATAATATGTATAAAAAAAAAAGAAAATTGTTTTTATGTATTGTTATATCAAATGTTTATAAATTTAACAAAGTTTTTTTTCTTTTTTTTTTTTTCAGGATATAATATAAAATTAAATAAAAGCATAAATATTTATCGTTTTGGAAAATGTTTTGTTACATTAGGAGAATTTTTAAGGTACAAATTTTGAGGGCAGGATATCAAGTAAGAAAAGTATATAACAGAACCAGCGTTGAAATGGGTAAACCAGAACCAAATAAAAGCTGAAGAAGTGATCGAGCGTTTGGATCACCAACTGTCCGAGGGATTCAGTCGTTGAAGGACTACGGATGGTGGCACTAGCCTAATTTTACTACAGCGCACGTGTTATTAATTTTTATTACGGTTTCCTTCTGCTATTTTTTTTTTTTTTTTTTTGTTTCTAAATGACGTAGTTTTTTTAATAACGTATAATAATAATAATAATAATAAATTGTTTAACGGTGTGAAAATGATAAAATGTGTGTCGTGAAAATAAAACGTTGAAAACAAAATGAAAAAGTGCAACAGGTTAAATAGTTTTGTTTTTTTATTTTTATTTACTATCGTTATGCTGTTTGTTGTTGTTGTTGTTGTTCATGCCAAACAACAAGATTTAGATCAAGATTTTCACACAGTTTGTTCGCAAAGATGTCTTTTTCAGGTATTTACATACATTTTTTTTTTTTTTTATCATTTCAATAATTTATTTTAACTTTTTAAAATTTGAAAATATGGACAAGATGACAGATGATTGTTGTGAGTAATATACAAATTAATTAAAAAATTTTTTAATCCGAGAAACAATTAAATTTTTTAACAAGAAACAACAAAACTAATTGATTTAAATTTTGAGTAAGCAATTAAACCGAAATGACGCAATGGAAAACAATAATAATAATAATAATAATAATATGCAACGTTATTCGTTAAAGAAAAAATTCGAAATTCAGTTTTAAATAAATGATTTGAACATAATTGAACACATAACACAGGATAGAAAACGAGTAAAAAATTTTTTATTAACCGACATTCAAGGACGGTTTAAATTTAATGTTAAATGTTTCACATCAATCCCATTTTCGAATATTCATATTTATTTATTGTTATAAAAATATTTTCAACAAATTCGAATTTTTTTTTAATTTAATTTGATTTTGCACAAACAGGAAATAAAAAGTCGATTAACGTTTTTTTTGAAAACGTTCAAACGTTTATTTTTACAGGGTAAACTAGTAAAAAAATTTAAATTTTAAACAAAAAAACGTTTCGTGATTTATATATATAAAAAAAAAAAAAGCGAATAAAATAAAATTTACTATTAAAAAACTTTAAATTTATCCGGCGCCATAGATTAAACGGTTAAGGTTCAACGTTTCGTATAAATAAATAATTTTTAAAACGTTATCAAAATCTATAACCGTCATTTTTTACAAATAGATAATTTTATTTTTTTGCAAAATGATAATTGATTAAATGATGTATAAATAATTTTTCTTTTATTACGATTAATTCGAATTTAAAAAGAAAATGGTGGAAAAAAAATTTTTCATTTGCGGTTAAAATAATTTATTTTTATTGATATTGTTTAACTTTAAAAAAAAAAAAGAAATAAAACAATGTTAGCCATGTTTAAAAAAAAAAATTGTTTATTTCGTGAAGAAATTTTTTTTTTACAAACGTTTGTTGTTTAAAATTTAAATGACCTTTTCGATACAAATTGTGTATTAACAAAAAAAAAAAAAAACATGGTACCCGTTTGTCGGTTACAATTTTTTAAATAACAATTCAATAATTTTATTTAATGATGACACCACACCTTTGAGAAAAGAACAAAAAAAAAAATTTAAACAAATTATAAAGTCAAATATTAGTATTTTAATTTTTTTTTCTTTCTTTCTTTCCTTCCCCGAAGAAAAAATTAGTTTTTCTTTTCTTATATATTATTATTATTATTATTATTGGGGATGATAATTAACGTTAAACAAGGGGACTTGGTTGGTAGGAAGGAAGGATTTTAGTCAGTCAAATCGGTTGACTCGTAACAAACAAACAAACAAAATTCATTTCCATTTCAACGAGTTTTGAATTATGGTGAGACCGGATTTCGATCATTACACCTGTAAAATGAAAAAAAATCAAATACCTATGAAAACAGGTAGAATGAACTTTTTATACGAATGGAATAAACTAACCCCAACCCCCTCCCTTTTTTAATTTCTATATATGAACTCTACAGGTCATTCAAACCTTTTTCTCGAAACAAACCACATTTTTTTGTGTTTTTTTCTGTGTAATATAATATACGAATTTAGAAGTTTCTAGAAAAATTTAAACAAAAAACAAAAACAATTTTAATAAAATTTAATTTTCCCTTTGATTATTTTTAAGCCACATTTTTAAATCAATGAATGATTGTTCCTTTTGTTTGTTTGTTTGTTTGTTATTCCTGTCCCTAAACCGGACATACCGAAACTATTTATTATTATTATTATTATTATTATTATTATTTAACGGATTGCTAATTCACCGTGAAATTTTTATTGAAACGTTACAAACGAATTTTTTTTTTTTTTGTTTTTTTTTTTGTTTTTCATTCAAAAAACAAATAAATAAATTAACGTAACAAAACCTACGCTTTTCGTTACTCAATATAATAATAATAATAATTATTATTATTATTATCGATGATAATTAATAACGTGTTTGTATTTATTGATTTCAGAATAAAACAGAAGATCATTTCGATATAGGATGTGGAAGCGAATGTAAAACCGATCAGGTAAAAATTATTAATTACATTAATTAGTTTGAATGAAATTTTTTTTTTTTTGTTAATTTGCCCTCGTGAAGTACTTGCCCCCCTTTTAACTCCCTCCCCCCACCCCCGGGAAAAACAAAAATCCTCGAAGTGAATCAAACGATTGTATTTCCGTTATTCGTTTGTTTGTTTGTTTGTTAACCTATCGAGGCTTCCCATTAAAAATAATTTTTTTTTTTTTTAAAAAAATTATTTAAAAGGAAGTCAAAAGTCATCATAACGTGAAGACTTGATTGTAAATGTCGCACCCTTTGAAAGTGGCCGGAAACGGAAGAGAGTCTTCACAATCGAGTGGTGGCTACTACTTAAATCACCCCCCTCAATAAGATAATTAAAGTCATTCTTTTCCCCCCCCCCGGTTTTTTTTAAAAAGTGTTTTTTTTTTTTTTTTTATTTACTCAAAGGTAAGAAAGAATATATAAAATTAAAAGGGTATTTTTAACATGTTGGGTTTTTTTTTTTTTTATTACAAAAACTTATTTGGGATTCGTGTGTGCTGCTAGCAAAAATTTTTCCCCCAAACCGGAAACGGAAAGCAAATGTTTGTCGAAAAATTAAATTTATTTACTTTTCAATCGAAATTTTAATAAAATTTTTCTATATGAATAATTTTGCTATAGTTTCCTTTTGCTATTGTTCAATTTTTCAAACGGTTTTAACGGTTTTTAAAACAAAAAACAAATTTTTAAATTACTTAATATAAATTCGTCTGCTAAAAAAAAAAACGTTTTAATAATACTAATTAAAATTAATAACAGTATTAAATTAATTTTAATAATTGGTTATTTAAACAAAAAAAAAAAAAAAAAAAACAATTTAACTAACGATGGCTTCCATTTTTTTTTTTTTTAATAACAGTCGTTTAATTTTTACCAACTTAACGGAAAAAAAAAAAAAAATTTTCTTTTTATTCTCGTTGTTGTTTTTTTTTTTTTTATAAATTATCGAAATAATACAAATTATTATTCTTGAAACTAAAAAAAAAAAACTACAAAACTAAAAAAAATTTTTAGTTTTTAAATTTACGGCCGACATAGACGTCGAATAAACAAACAGAGTTGGTTGTAATTAGGAAGTAGGAAATTAGCGTAAACCCCCAGTTAAAAGAGAGAGAGAGAAAGAGAGAGAGAGAGAGAGTACACTCTCTGACTTGGAACTAATTTTTATTTATTATTATTATTATTATTATTAATCATTATCATCATCGCATCGTCATCAAAAATAATAATAATAAAATTTCTCTATTATTTCAATGATTTTTCTTAGAAAAGGTTTTTCCTTTTTTTTTCATTAATAAAACTTATTCATTTTATTTGATGATTATTTATGAAAATAATCCATAAAAAAATTTTATGAACGAAATAAGAGAACGACAACAAGAACAAGAACAACAACAACAACAAAAACAAAAAATTTATTAATGAACTTAAAAAAAAAAAAATTTTGACCTTTTGAATTTATTTTAACCTTTTTATTTTTTATTTTTTCTAAAGCAATAAAGTCATTAAATTTTTTTTCTTTTTTTTTTTTTTTTATTATTTATATTTTTACTGTTTGTTGCTGTTGAAAAATAATTGTTGTTGTTGTTGTTTGTTAAAAACAGTAAAAAAAATTTTTCGTTTCTCTATTCGAGTACCGTAAAAATAATAAATAAGGGGAAAATAATTCTTTTTGTAAATAGGGAAGCCATTTTGAATTTAGTTATAAATTAATTTGTTTTTTTTTTTTTTTGCATTTTAAGTTGGCGTCTTGTCGATTGCCCCCTCTCTCTGTAATCGCACGAGGAAAAACAATTTAAAAAATTAAAAATTTTCAGGGGAAAAAAGGGATAATTTTTTTGTTATTAGTTCAAAACGTTGTAAAAAAAATTTTTTAATAATTCGTTCACCTTTAAATAAATAAACAAATTTAAAAAATTAAATATGGCGTCTATAAATTTGTATAACTTCCCTTCAGTTCATTTTGTTTAAAATTATTTTTTCCCTTTAAAACAAATAATTGTTTTTCTTAGACGATAGGGGTTAATTTTTGATTTTCGAATTAAAATCTGCGGGTCAATATTATTTTTAACCCAACACAATTTTTTTTTTTCTTTTCGTATAAAAATAATAATAATAATTAAATTAAAATAAATAAATCATATCGGAAAATTAAATTTAAAATAAATTTTACGTATAATTAGTGACACTAATTAATGTTAAAACTATGTGATAATAATAATATTTCGACGACAAACATATAAATCGTAATAATAATAATAATAATAAAAAAGGGGGGAAAATCAACCCTCCCCCCCTCCCACGGAACTTTTACATGTTAAAATTTTTATTTAAGTATTATTATTAATAATAAAAAGAAAATTTTTAAAAAAAAAAAAAAAAAAAGGTTATCACACTGATTTTTATGAGTTGTCAGGGTCATAAAAATGAGGCAAACCATTTATTAAGCTTTGGGTTAATGTCTTACGAGGGTTATCTACAGCGTAGGTTTAATGCATCGTATTAACTCCTTGCCTACATAAAAAAAAAAAAAAAAAATTTGACGCAAAAAATAGTAAAAAAAAGAAAAAAAAAGGAAAAAAAAGGCTGTAATTAACTGTTTGTGTAAAATACTAATCCAAAATGTTTTGCATTATAATAATATTCATTTAAAATCGTGGTATGGTTTTCATCATTATTAATATCATCACACCCCTCTGATATTTTCATCATAAGTGTGCCACGTTAGGGGGGGGGGTTAAATTGGTTAGCCTGTGCATGTCTGGTGCATGTTAAAAAAATGTACAAAAACCCCTAATTTACAAATGTTTTCCTTTTTAAAGCATTTCAACACCTTCACAGTCGATTTATTAATAATTTATTAAATATAACATAAACCTTAAACCATTTGACACCATTTTAAAAACCAACCTTAAATAACTAAATTAGGTGTTAAGAAAAATAAATCAATCGTGAAATTAAATAATGAATGAGCCATTTTTTTTTCTTTTTTTTTTGATTCTTCCTTGTTATAAAGATTTTATTAAAAGATTTATTATTAATTAATAAAGCTATAAAAGTTAGTCTTTACATTTATTATTATTATTATTACTTTGTAAAAAAAAATTTGGTTTATTAAATTAATAATGACTTGACGTTAATTTACATGTTATTGCTTTCCCCCCCCCCCTATTTACTACTTTATTTTCTTTTGTTTCCAAAAAAAAACTCTGCACCTGTTTTAAACCTTTTTGAAATGTGTAGTAGTAAAAAAAAAAATAGGCTAGAAAATTTAGTCGCAATTTAATAAAAAACTGTCATTCATCAATTAAATAAAAGATTTTCAACAGCAAAAAGTCTGTTGAAACAAAAGCAATTGATGATGGAGGAGTCGAAGAGAGAGAAAGAAATAAAAAAAAAATTTGTTTTATTTGCCACGTGCTTTGAGTCTTAGAATTTTCTTAATCTATTGAGACACATACACACACGCACACGCACACACACACAAATTTTTATTGCATTAATAATAAAAGTGGCAACCTCAGACATGTAGCTCACGTACACGCACACACACAAATATGGGATGATTTTTCCCATAAGGGGGCCCACGCGTAATGTTTTCATACGCTAACTCTCCTTAAAAATGCTTTAAGGGCTTTTTTTATTTTTTTTTTTTGTAATTGGGTACCTGTTAAATTTTTGTCGGGAAAATTAATTGAAATTTTCATCGGGGGGGGGGGGTTGTTGCATGAATAAAAATTAATGGTTTAACAACATTGTTTTATTTTTCAGTGTTTCAAAGGTTGTCTTCTTTGGCGAAAAGCCCTAGAGAGTAGTTGTCAAACGGTTTGCGTAAGTATTAGTTTTTCCATTTCCGTCAACGTTTTATATATTTTTATTTCATGTAAATCAATATCATAAAATTATGGGAAATTAAAAAAAAAAAAAATTTGCAGAACGGTACCCAAAATATTATTTCTCAAAAAGAACTTCATTGCGTTATGGGATGTAACGATGCAATAAATCAATTTTTTCAAAAACTTAAAGGTAATTTTTTTTTTTTATAATGAGTGTGAAAATTTATTTAATTATTGAAAAGAACCCCAAATATTAAAATCGATGAAAATTTTTGTAGACGAAATAGGAGTTCCTCCAGCTCCTTATTTAGTGGCAGATACATTAACGGCAACATCATTGAGTTTAGCTTGGGAAAGAGTCAGATATTCGGAAATTAGTTATTTAGTTCAATGGAGATATGAAGAACATGCTGGAGCTTGGCAATATTGCAGAAATCAAAGTTGGGGTTCGAGTAATGTTTTACTCGTTGAAAATTTACAACCTTATACGAAATACAGGGTTGGTTTGTTAAGAATTTTCCAAAAAAATTTTCTGTTGAAAAATTAAAACAATTAAAAAAAATTATTTTTTAGTTTCGGGTTGCTCTTCTTCTATCGCATCATAGTGAACCTATTGTATCCGAACCTAGTGTCGTAATAAGTACGTTACCAGCAGGCGTACCTTCTTCTCCACCGATTATTATTAGAGTGACAGCAGTTGATTCTAAAAGGATTTCCATTTCTTGGAAACCAGGACCGTTTCCAAACGGTCCAATACATTCGTATATTTTAGAGCTTGTTGGAGAATTTACGGCTCTTAAGGAGGTGTGGTGTCAAAAAAACAAAAAATGAATTAATATTTGAAAATTATTTATTAAAAAAAAAACAAAATAAAATTTCATTTTAAATTCTTCTTCTTTTTCTTCTTTTACTACTTTCAACCTTTTTTCTGTACTTTACTGTCGATTCTTTCCATAAGTTTTATTAAATAAAAATTTAATATATATTATTTTAGGATATTCAAGCCACTAAAACGACAGATTTTTACATGTTTCAAAATTTAAATGCCAACAGTAAATATATTGTATCGATATCAATGCGAAATGCTGTTGGAGAGGGTCCAGCAGCAACAGCTGAAATATCAACACCTCCTGAAGTTTCAGGTATATATAATTCATGGTCAATTTTTTTAATTCCTGTTTTTTTTTAAATAAAACTAACAGAGGAAATTTTACAGTTAAGGACGCACTACAACCTATTTTAATCCTTGGTTCTGATTATCGGGTTATTAAACAAGGTGCAGATATGATGCTTGATGTTCCTGGAGTCATATACAAAACATCAAATTTAATCACTGGTATTATTATAATAATAATAATGATGCTATACTCACCAGAGTGATATGTTTTAAATTTCATGCATTATTTTTTACAAATTCAGGTATAGCCATCCACGTAAATAAAAACCTTCTTTTCGTATCTGATTCTGATGGTTACGTATCGGTGGCAACCTTAAAAGAATATTCGAAACCTAAACATTTGTTAACTCCTGTTGACATAATTTTCAAACCGTACGATTTATCAGTTGATTGGCTCAATCAACATCTATACATACTGGGAGAAGTAAATCATAATAAAGCAAGTTTGTGGCAAATAGCTAGGTCTTCGCTAAGTGGTAGTGGTCTAACGGTAGCTGTGGCAGGTATCACCAGTAAGCCACTGCACATTGAAGTTGATCCTTACAACGGGTAAATATTGTTTTCATCATAATAATAATTAATGTTACTATTACAAAACAGACATTTATTTTTTGATTTTTCCTTTAGATATCTATTTTGGCTCATTCAGGGTCACAACCGTGGGGGTCTTTATCGTTTAGATTTAGCCAATATTAGTAACGGTATTAAACATGAAGTGATTCCCGATCTCATTTTAGAAGATCCAAATTTAGGAGCTTTTGTTGTTGACCATGTAAACTTTTGCATATTGGTACCGAACCATCTTAAAAATACCGTTTATTCAGTTTCGTTGGACGGGTAAAAAAAAAAAATTTTTTTTACATTTTGTTAATTTTTTAAAAAAAAAAATTCATTTTGAAAAAAAAAATAATTTTTTTCAATAAATAGGAGAGAAGTTGCCGATTTGAGATCAAACACCCAACAACCACTTTTTCAAAACGTTTTGTCTTTAGCATTCGCCAACGGTTTATTTTATTGGACTAATGGCGAAGAAGTTTTAACTGAAGATTATCACGAAGAATATCACACGTATTTTCACAATCACTACCTCGGATCTAAAAATCGATCGTATATCGGTGTTTACATAGATCTTCCATCTTCGCAACCTATTCCGATTCCAGTAAATCCTCCGATTCATGTTCAAGCGGTGTTAGGCGGCCATGTTGCGAAAATTTCTTGGCAACCTCCTCACGTGGTCGGAGGACAAGGAAAAGGAGCGTGGCAAAATTGGTCGTACGAGCTACAGATTAAAAACGAAAAAACCGGAGAAATCAGAACGGAGAGAGATATAAACAATTCGACTTTTTACACAATCGACGGACTTGAAGAAAATACAGAATACGTTATAAAATTAGCCGCTTACACCTCATCCGGAAATGGTCCTTGGTCAAGCGGATTTCATGGGAAAACATTAAAAACACCTCCTAATGGACAATATCCAACAATTTTATGGTCGGCTGCGGAAGGTTTACTCGAATCTGATGTCACTGGCGAAGAAGTTGAAACTCTTATATCTCACGAAAATCTTAAGGTAAAACCTTGGAATTAAATTAATTTAATATTTATAAGAATAGATCTCATATGGTTTTTTTATACCTTTAAATTCTTTTTAGAATAACAATGGGGACTATCATTTTGTGGATATCTGCTGGTATCGTGATATATTATATTTAGTTACAAATACCACCAAAGTTTATTGGTATAATATGACAAGTCACGAATACGGTCATTTACATAATTTAGATTCCGTTGGAAGTATAGCTATTGATTGGTTAGGAAAAAAATTATATTGGTCGAATCCTAAACAACAATTGGTGAGCATTTTTATTTTTTTTTTTAAATAAATAATTTTTATTAAAAAAAAAAAAAATTTGATAATTTTCATTTAAAGATTATACGTGGAGATCTTTCTGGATTTTCACCTGAGCCATTATTGATATTAACAATAGCTAAAGAATTAAATATAGATTCGGAAAATGCTTTTATTTATTGGTCGACCGGACATACGGTTGAATGTGCCAGATTGAATGGTGATGGTAGGAGAGTGTATTATCCAGCAGAATTGTTTTCCGGTAAACAAGGTGAATCTAATTATCTTTTATTATTATTTATATTTTTCTTATGAAATTTTATAAATTGTTACACAATCGAATTTTTTTTGTATAGTTATGGGCCTAACGCTTAATTTGGATGACAGACATGTTTATTGGGTTGTGAGAAGCAATGAAGGATCAAATTTATACAAAGCACCCATGGCTCGTTCGAATGGAATAAATGAACAAGATTTACAACCCTTGAAAATTTCTGGTTTGAAGCATCCCAACATGCAGGGACCACTTTGTTATTTTAGTGATCATTTACTTTGGCTTCAAGATAATAAGAAAGCTGTAATTGGAGATCTTACGGGTCAAAATGCTGCCATTATTAGCGGTATGAGCTTACTCGGTTTGAACATGGTCGCCGTTATGGATCACAATTTACCCGTATTACAAGGTAATGATTATTTTCCCTTTTTTTATTTTGTAAAATAAATTATTTCAAATTAAAGGGATAATTTATCGGTTTAGATGATGAGATACAAGTGATTCCTGAACCAGTGGATTCCATCTCGATTCGTATAATAGGTACGTCCTCAGCTTTTAACATAACGTGGAATCCGGTTACCAACGTGAATTTCGGACAAGTTTTTTACGATATAAAAACCGAAGATAATTCTAAGGAGAGTATCGTTAAAGTCGCAGAAAATTATCTTGTTTACGACAGAGCAAAAGAACTGCCTCCGTATTCCGAGTTAAGGGTTACCATTCAAGCTTTCAGTTATTGGGGATCAAGTTCGCAAGTTATTAGAAAAATTAGATCTCCACCATCTTTACCGAGTTCACCGACGAATCTTAGAATTTTTATATCTCACCGACTAAATATAGATACGAGAGAAAAAAAAGTTACTGCATTGCTTCGATGGGATGCTCCGGAACAACCAAACGGTCTAATAACTACTTACAAAATAAAATATTTTTATACCGGCGAGAACAGCGAACGGGTGTTTCATGTTTACGCAAAACCTGATAAATTAGAATTAGAATTAGATAATCTTTATTTCAACGTAACATATTTTTTTCAAGTGAGTATAAGTAACAACCGAGGGAAAGGAAAGTTGCGGACGAAATTTAACTCAAAAAAAAAAATTTCAGGTCAAAGCTTTCACCTTAGCCGGAGAAGGAAAATATTCAAAACCTGTTCAAGCGAATACAAATTTAGAAACTCCTCTTCCCTTACTTTTAGTCACAACAAAAGATTCGGTAAAAATAATTGATTGCGATAGTAAAAGTACTTTGTTATTATCCAGCGGTGATCGTCCAAATGACATAACTTTCAACAGTAACGAAGGTTTGGTTTATTGGTTAAATGATATGCAAGAAATATTTGGAATGAAAATTGATGGAACAAAAAAATCAAAGGTAAGTTTATAAATATTATTAAAAAATTTAATTTAATTTAAAAGAGTCGTTTTATTTATTAAAAAACATTAATTTCAGATTCATATACTCAATGGAACTGGTCTTAGTTTAACGATTGATTGGATCGGAAGATTTCTTTACTGGTCGGAATTGGAAAATAAAGATGGAACCTTTTTAACATCAAGCATATTTCGTTTGGATTTAACTCAGCTTGAAAGTGGAATTTTTCACGTTGATAGAATAGTTAAAAGAACCGGACAAATTATTGAAATCGAAGTGTTGCCATTTAATAACTTATTATATTGGATTGAGGTTAATCAAGATGGAGGAGGACATCTTATGCAAAGTCGAACTGACGGTTCTAATTTGAGTCCGTTATTTTCAATGCCTGATGAAAAAAATGAAAACGAGTGTACCTGTACCGAAAATCCAATAATTGGAAGAGTTCTTTCCGTTGATCAAACAGATCCGTTTAATGTTGCTATTATTTATAGCAACGAATGGCAAGATTATATTTATCAAACGGAACCCAACGGTTGTGACTGTAGACTCATGGTTCATTCTTCAAAATTATCACCGACGTCTTTAACAACGGATCATAAGTACTTGTACTGGTCTAACGAAACAGAAGATTCTGTATTCATTTACAAGCAAAATTCAATAGAAACGTTTACACTTGAAGGAGTTAAAAAAATTATGGCTGTCGGTTCCCACCTCCAACCTTTCCCCCCCGTCAATTGTTTAATGGCCCAACAAGTAGCTCCGATACCAATTCTTTTAGATAATTCCGTAAGTTCGATAACGCTACAACTTCCACAACCAGAAAGAAATATTGAATGCAAAAATATATCATTACCATCTGTGCAATACATAATTTATTTCGATTCCATTACCGAAGATGGAATATCCGAATGCAACGAAGACATTCTCAAATGCAAATCGGTGATGACGTATCAACGTATTGTTAAAATCAACGATTTAGAACCATTTTCAACATATGTTTTTATGATATCCTTACGAAATTATTTCAATTTTTTAAAAGAACCTATAACGGGTCCTCCAATTATATACTCTACACTCGCCGGAGCACCATCCTCTCCTCAAAATGTGAGTGCCAAGGTTTTAACGCCAAATACTGTCGAAGTCAATTGGTTGCTGTCACCGAACAAATCAATCGACAAAACCGTTTCTTATCAAGTTCATTGGCGAACTGAAGGTATTGTTGCCGGAGTGAGGCAAAGTGGTGAACAAATAGTTGAAAAAACAGATCGTTTTAATAATTCTTCATTTAGTATTATAATAAAAAAATTAATACCTGGCCAAACATACTTAATTTGGGTGAGAGCTTATTCGAAATACAGTTCCATGTACAGTGAAAGTGAAAAAGTCGAAGTAAAAACATTTAAAAAACCCAACAACATAACATTGGAGAGAGCAAGTTCGTACAGTTTGGAAATATCGTGGATACCACCGAAAGAACACGTTCAACAATACGAAATTCAATATCAGGTTTTTTCAAGTCCTACCACCGCGGAATGGAAAAATATTTCTCCGAATTACGACAATGTTTACTCCATTGAAAATTTATCACCTAAAACCTTATATCGATTTAGAGCCAAAATAATTTATTTCAAATCTAAAGAACCCTACGTTTGGCCGCAAGAAAGAGGATTCGTTTTCGAAACTTTGGGTGAGCAGCCATTTTTAAAAAATAGTTTTTTTTTTAAACATTAATTTTTACCCACGAATAATTTTCATTTAGGTGATAGACCAAGTCGTCCCGGTACTCCAGTCATTCAACAACTTCGAAAAGACGTATATCAAGTCCTGTGGGAAAAATCACGGGATAACGGAGCTTCCATCGATTATTACGCTTTGGAAGGCCTCATTAAAAAAACATGGAGACGTAAACGAGAAACTAATTATTCAAATTTAATCGGAGCTTCGGAAAATGCATTCTTAGAAGAATGGAATCTTTATTACAACGGCTCAGAAAATTATTGGATAATCAATGAATTAAGTCCGAGTATGAAATATATATTTCGCGTTAAAGCTAAAAATTTATTCGGTTGGAGCGATTTTAGTGAAACGAGTAAATCATTTGATTTTACCGAAGCCGCCATGTTGGCCGATCAAGAAGAATTAGGTTTAGTTTTGGGGACGACACTTCCCGCATTACTTTTCTGTTGTATCGTCGTGATTGTTATATTTTGTTGTGGTAATTATTCGCGAGTATTTTTAATTTACAAGAAGAACTTTGAATCTACACTAATTGTAATTTTTTTTTTTTTTTTTTTTATAGTTTCGAAAATGCGTGAAAAAGAAAAAAAAGAACTTCAAATAATTACACTGAATACAAATAATAGATTGGGACAAACGGATGTTGAATTGGCGACACTTCGAGAATTACCAAGAAGAGGTAATTTTATTCACAATGCGAATATTTTATACGATCCGTCCATGGGACCGCCGATAAGTGAAGAAATTTCTCTTTTACCCCACATTCGTCGAGATCAATTTAAATTAACGAAATTTTTGGGGAGTGGAGCTTTTGGAGAAGTTTACGAGGGTACAGCACAAGGATTACCCACGACATCAACGGATACAAGAGTTGCCATTAAAGTACGATTAATATTTTTTATTTTATGTTTCATTATAAAGTATAACACATGTTGTAACCAAAATGAATTTTTTTTTTCAGGCATTGAGAAAAGGTGCTACGGAACAAGAAAAATCAGAATTTTTAAAAGAAGCACAATTAATGAGTCATTTTAAACACGAACATATTTTACAACTTTTGGGAGTCTGCCTGGATAACGATCCTAATTATATTTTAATGGAATTAATGGAAGGAGGAGATTTACTAAGTTATCTTCGCACAAGCAGACCATTAGTTGTTAGTCTTTTTTTTTTTTGAACCATTTTTTTTTCTGATTGAAAAACGTGTGGTAGTTCAAAAAATGTTTTTTTTTTGTTTGTCAGAACACTCCAAATTCAATAAAATTAAAAGATTTGCTTGAGATATGCGTTGATGTAACAAAAGGATGTAAATATTTAGAAGAAATGCATTTCGTACACAGAGATTTAGCTTGTAGAAATTGTTTAGTTTCATCAACGGATCCCAATTTAAGGATAGTTAAAATAGGCGATTTCGGTTTAGCGAGAGATATTTATAAAAATGATTATTATCGAAAAGAAGGCGAAGGTTTACTACCCGTCAGGTATGCATTATTATCAGGTATATTTATTTATAAAAAAAAAAAAAATTTTAATAATTTGATAATACTCGTGATGCATAGATGGATGGCTCCGGAATCATTAGTAGATGGAGTTTTCACTTCTCAATCTGATGTTTGGGCTTTTGGTGTTCTCATATGGGAAATAATGACGTTGGGTCAACAACCCTATCCTGCAAGGACAAATTTAGAAGTTTTACATTATGTCAGAGCAGGAGGAAGATTAGAGAGGCCGAGTAACTGTCCCGAAGAATTGTAAGTTTAATTCGTTATAAATACTACCGACGGGAAAATTTTAAAAGAAAATTAACGTTTGAACTCTTTCGAACAGGCATCAATTGATGATAAAATGTTGGAGTTTTAATCCGGAAAATAGGCCAACTTTTAAACATTGTCTAGAAGCTCTAACGAGATTAAAAGAATTAACGGATAATTTTACTCTTATAACGGATACATGCGTTATTAATCCCACGGATGCAACATCGGGAGAGAGTAAGTCAAATAAAAACAAAAACAAACAGAAAACAACGGAAATAATAATAATAATAATAGTTTTAATTCAAACAGATTGTGACGTAAGAAACGATGAGAGTCGAGATGGAGATGTTAAAGAAATATACGAATCGCATAAATCAAATTCTGGTACAGGAACCGAACCTCACAGGTATCTTGAATTAATTTACGAGAAAGAGGCACAAGATGTAGACGGATATGAAATTCCAAGGTTTTCCGGTCATAATAATAAATTAAATAAAATGAGGACGTTTTCAACGATAGATAATTCGCGGGTCGTTGACGATTTAGCCAACATTACAACGCGGTTAAAAAGTGAATCGATTAGTAATTGTTTATATATAAAATCAGAACCGTACGGAAAGGATAATTTAATTAAAAAAAGTGAAAATGATATTATTAAATCACGGGAGAATGTGTGATGCAAAATTTTTAATCTTAGTGTGAATTTTTTTAATTTGTTTTAAAATTAATAAATAAATGGTTAAAATTTTAAAAATGAATGGTTAAGACTGATATTGGCAAATAGCTTTAAATATATATATATATAATAAACGGATGACTATAATAATAATAATAATAATAATCAGGAAAAATTCATAAGAATCATATTTGTGTGTGTGTGGTTAAAAAATTTAAATAATTAAAATGGTTATATACCTGTTATGTACAAAATATAATATTCGTGTAAAAATAATTTATGCGATAATAATAAAATGTAATTAATAAAGTATTAAAAATTTTTTTTTAAAATTTTACTTTTTTTTTATTTTTTGTAATCTCGATACGTTTATTGGTTAAATCATTTGTTTTTAAAATTAATTTGAAAGAAAATTGTCGCAATTTTAAAAATTTTGTAATAATGCGACAAAATGTTTAGTATGGACGACGCTCGAAATAACGGAACGAACATTTTTTTTTCAACTCTTTGATTATCTTTGTAAGTTGAAATTAAATTAATTTTTATTTTGTAAATTTTTATTAATATTTAATTATTATTAATAATTTTTTCGGACATTTTAGGTTAATAAAATCAATAATATTTCCTTTTTTAAAAAATTAATTTTATTTTTTCTCATTTAAAAATAAAATAAAAAATAATAATAATGATGATTTTTGTTCGGATTTCATTTCATTAATAGATTTATTAAAAAATTGTGTTAATAATTTATTTAATAAATCACTTAACGAAATCGTAAAAAAAAAAAAAAAAAAATGAAAATTATGATCGATATTTTTAAAATGTTTTTTTTTTTTCAAGTGACGAACATTACTTTCTCCACATTTTTTTTTTTTTTTTTGACACATATTCGTAGAGTCTTTTTACAAACGTACATTTGTAATCGATACTATAGTAATTATTTGATCAGAAATTATTAGAAATTAATTTAATATTTTTTATGATTCTTCCTCCTTATTTTCTTCTTCTTCTTCTGCATCTTCATCTTTACTGTGTTCGTGTAATAAAACATACTCCCTCGAACTGAAACCAAACTTAATAACGTCCTTTTCAAATAATTCTACATATTTTTTTGCCTCAATTTTGTTATTGTTAATAAAAGTCCCATTCGCTGATTCCAGATCAATTATGTAAAGTCTGATCTGCTTTCCAACACTGCCATCGGGGCGATTGTACTGCACCAAACGATATTGCAGAGCTGCATGTTGTTTAGAACAAGATGGATGATCGATTGGGATATCGGCAACTTTTCTATCTCTTCCAAGTAAGTAAGCACTTTGTCTATGAATATACAAAGTTGGTAGAGTGTCATCACCCTTAAATTGATACAATCTCCATCTTTTTTTCGGCATTCTCGCTTCAGGCGGTTCACTATATTTAATAACGACCCCATTGAATATATTCGTGTCTTCTGCCAGCTTACCAGAGAGACCAAAGTTTGGTTTTTGAACTTCTGTTTTGGCATATTTTCCTTTATTATTACTTTTATTACCCCCCCATTCATGTTCTTCTTTATCTTTTTTATAATCTGATTTGTGCTGTCGCTTGTTTCTGCAAATGATAAATTTACAGGGAAATGGTTACTGATCTTTATGATAAAAATGATATATAATAATCTATATCGAAATAACCCAAGGCTATTAATGTCAATGGAAATTTCAATGACTAATAGCTTTTTCATACACATAATGATTTTTTATTGATTTCTAAATTTAAATTGCGTTTTAATTAAATTTATTAACTAAAAATGTTATAAAATAGTACTTAAATCTTTATGTAGTAGAAAGTAGTACTTACGTATCAGGGGAATCATCAGTTTCTTCTTTTATAGTCACCCTAGAATGTTTTTTAGTTCTGTGGTCTACATTGTCAGAAAAACTCTCGTTCGACTCTGTTCTATCACGTAATTTCTCTTCTTCACGTTTTCTATCATTATACCTATCCCTATGTCTCCTATCTTCTCTCCTGGAATGTTTGAACCTTTTCCTAGATGCATCATCATTTTTACCACTTAAATCACTATAATTTTTGTCGTTACCAATGTCGTCATAATCGAAATCATGACGTCGTTTATACTTGTGTTCCCTTTTCATTGAATTATTATAGTTATTAAATGTTATTTTTAAAGGACAATAGATGATGCAACTTAAAAAGTTTACTAAAAAAAAAACGAGGATAACAAAACAATACGTTTTTTTTTATCGGATAAAAATTATTAAAATAATCAAAACTATCACCAATACTCAATTAAAAGTTAAATTTAATTTCTAAATATTTAATTTTTTTAAGAGATGTAATGAAAATCTTAAAAAATTCTAAATAAAACGTACACTTATTTCACAAAACAGCATTTATTATTTAAGTAAAATGGCGTGAAGTTGATGTCATAAAATTTAGGGCCCCGAAAACGACATTACTCAAGTCAAATTAAGAGGCATTTTTAAAATTAATTTCAATAATGTACTTTAATTAAATAAAAAATTATTTTTTTTGTAAAGTTAATGACAATTTTTTCACAACGAAATACAGTTATATCTTTGAAATAGTCATAAAAATAAATTTAAATTACTTCCCGTGAACTAATAAAATAACCAATTTAATTTAAATAACTAATTTTTTTTCAAATTTTTATCGTACGGGAAATTTGTTCTATAACAAGATTTTTGAAAACTTCAAGTTGAGAATCGAAGTAATAAATCATGATTTATAGTACAGTAAATTAAGATAATTATTGTCGTAAATAAACTTTACAAGTACTATATGTAAGATTTTTGATCGAATAAATTAAATAATATTGGTTATTGGCTTATTAATTTTTTTTAAAAATTAAATTTCGTAGTAGCGAATAGCAAAAATTACTTCATGTATATAAAAAAATGTTAAGTCATACAACAATACAACATTATACATGATAAAAAGGTTGGGTAAACAATAGTGTCTGACATTAGGGAGAATAAAAATTAAATAATAAGAAAACAAATTTTAATTACATAGAATATTGTATTAAAACAATTCTTTTATTTAAGAATTAGCATTGGGTCCGCGTCTGCGGCTAAAACCTTGGACAACATTCACAAATCTTCTATTGTATTGTATTCTTCTTTTAGCTCTACCAGTTTTCTTTTTCTTTTTTTCTTGCTTTTCTACTTTTGGAGTCTGTCCTTTGACTTTACCAGCACGAGCAAGCGAACCGTGTACTTTACCTCCAAGAAGTCCTCCGCATAAAACTTCAACAACCGATGATTGTAAATTTTCTACTAAATCACCATCATCCAAAGGTGAACTGCACGAATAAAGTGTTATTTCACCACTATCGACATTTTCAAGAGCGGCCACTTGGTTTTTGACTATACCAATCGTGGTGGTAGGCTCGACATCAAGCACATGGGTATTTTCACTACGAATAAGTAGTTGCATTTTGTCTTATTTGAATATAAATTTATCACCCCCTAAAAATACAATAAAATATTATTATCGTGATCAACAACAAAAAACAATGAAACCGATTAATGAGGAATAATATACATAAGATACATTACGTGTTAGTAAAAGTAGTAACAAAATATCAAAATGGCGGACGAAACGGAATGTCCAACATTTTAATATTTAGGGCCCTTAAAAATTTTTTAAAAGAGGGAAATTCGTTCTAAGATTATCACGAGATGACAATAGTAAAAATGGAAGTCAACGTGTAAATATAGTATGCAGTAGTATAATAAATTCGAATTTTTTAAATGATTTTACAATAAAAATTAAAATGTTTTTAAAAAATTTTTTTTATCCAAGTGATTTTTACAATGTCTAATTTACTAGCTGGAATATTATTTAAATTCTGTCAGTTAATTTTAGCATTCCTTCACTTTGCTTATTCCGGTTTGCTGTACTTTGATTTGGCACAAAATCTAATTAGAAGAAAATTAAAAAAATTTTTTTTACAAATACAAGTATTGGATTCTCAAGTATTTGTATCGAATTTCGTGAAAGAACTCAATAAGTGTCCTACGCATTTAGTTATTATTGTGGGAGAAGATGGTATAGCGTTTAAAGATTTTTCTAATATTGTTATTTGGTGCTTAGCGGCTAAAATTAGCTTTCTTAGTTTTTATGATTATACCGGTAAGAATATACTTTATAAATTTTTTTTTTTTTAAATTTATTTTTATTTTTTTTATATAATTCCGACGATTTTTTATAATAATATTTACGAACGACTAAATTTTTAATATTGTCTTTTAGGACGCTTGAAAAATGAACAGAATAATTATTATAATTATTTGATCGATAAAAGTAAAATTAACCCTAATTATTTGTCATTAGCCTCAGGGAAACAAAATTTGAAAAATGGTCAAAAAATAAATTGTAAAATTTATTTAAATTTTTTATCAATTGAAGATGGGAAAAGAAAATTTGTCGAATTAACTAAAGAAATAAGCAAAAATGTCGCTTGCAATAATATAAGTATTTCAGACATAAATGAACAATATATAAATAATGAATTATTTAAACTTTGTGGGCTTCCTGATCCTGAATTAGTCGTTATTTCCGGAACAATTTATAGTTCATTCGGGTTGTTACCCTGGCACATTAGAGTCACAGAATTTTTGTGAGTTTTATAATTATTTAATTATCTCTTATAATCTTTTTAAAAATTTTTTCACTAAATATTTAAAAATGATTTTTTTTTTTATTGTTTTTTTAGGCAAACAATAAGTCTGAAAGATATTCAGATAACAGATTTTGTCGATATATTAGAAAAATATTCATCATGTAATCAACGATTTGGAAAATAATTTTTACGTTTCCAAAAATTCCTATTTTTTTTTTTTTTTTTTTGTACATATTTGGCTCATTATTATTATTATTTATTAAGAACAAACTAATGTTATGTTCTATTTAATTATAATGTGAAAAATAAAATTTATTATTTTTTCTATTGTTTGCCTCTATTGTTTTTTTTTTTTTTTTTATCGTTTTTTCTTCATTTTTTTTTTTTTGTCGGAGTTTTACTCCATATATTATTATTAATATTTGGATATTAAAAAAAATTTATAGTTAATTTTCATGTACAATATTTAATTTTCTAAAGTAAATTATATAACGATTATTATTTTTATAATTTAAATAAATTATATTTGTTATCTGAATTTAATCAGCATTTTTCTTATCAATACTTTTTTTTTTTATAAAATAAATGAAATCTCGATTAAAATTTTTACATTACATAATTTAAAGATTTATATATACCACAATGCTTACATTTTAAAAAATGCTTATTTTTTTAATTGTTTAATATGATAATAATTTAATCAGTATTTTTTTTTAGCTGATTAAACAAAATCAGATTGATTTGTTATAATTTTTTTTTTTGTAAAGTAATTTAATGAATAATAATAATAATAATTTTAATTGATTGATATGTGCGCCATTTTAAAAATTAAATGGCGTCTTAAACTAATAACTTTTTTATAATTATTTCAGTTTTTTAAATTATGAATTCCCATTCTCAACAATTTCACGATGATAAAAGAATTTCTAGGGCGAAAAAATTATCCGATCAAGCGGCAAAAAAAGCATTAGCGCCTTTTTTAAAACGCGTTAAAAAACAAGGAACCGAAGATATACTTTCTGAACAATATCAAAAAGCATTTTTTAAATCAAAAGTAAAGGATGTTATTGCTAAATTACAATCTTTTTGCAAAGATACTCTCGAAGTGCCAACTGTTCTAAATGAAACATGTGAAATATTAAGGGAGGTAACAAAATCATGGGGAGCTTCATCGTATTTAGTTGACGATTGCGGTGAAAATTTAATTTTAAATGCAAAATATATGCCGAGAAATGGCCGACACACGGTTATATACAAAATAGGTAATTTTTTTTTTTTTTTTCGACTTTTTTCATAATCGAACCGTTTTTATTTCAACGTATTTTTAGAACCTGGGAAAACTGTCGCAGCTTATGTTGCTTATTCTCAAGAGTTTGTAATCGTTGATGATATTTGGGGTGACACGAGGTTTCCATTAGGTATTCCAGGCGCTCGTAAAAATGTCAAAGCTGTTCTTTGCGTTCCAATTCTTACAACGGTTAACGGAAAATGTATTGCAGTCATCGAACTTTTTCGCGATTATAGACAGGATTCTTATTCTGCGGTAAGTTTAAAAAATTAATTTTTTTTTAAATTAAATTACTATAAATGAGTTTTTTTTTCTTTTTTCAAATGTCAAATTTTAACAAAAAAAAAAAAAAAATGGATTATTCTTATTAATTGTTTTTATTTTAAAGGTAGATTTACAAATATGCGTATCAATGACGGGTTGGATGGGTGCTGCAATACAACAAAACAACGAAAGATTATTTCTTTTAAAAAAAATCGAATTAAATAATTATCTACTGTCTTTAATTGAATTATTTTTTGCTGAAGATCTGCCATTCGATAAATTTGTATCTCACATTATAGTAAGTTTTCAAGTTTTTTAAAACAAATTTTCCTCTGGTTATTCATTCATTGAAAACTATGGATAAAAACTAAAGGCATATTATACAGGAATGTGCTAAATTATCAGTACAAGCTGAACGTGGAACATTTTATATTATGGATGAAGAAATAAGTGAAGGTTATGAAAATGATATAATTGCTGATGTTTACGAAGAAGCTTTGGTTTCATCTCATTACACTCTGAAAAAGAAAAACAAACATAGGTCATATATAATTTTAAGTATTTTTTTTGTTATATAACAAATGATTTGTTTTAAATTTAAATAAAATAAAAAATTGAATAAAAAAGAAAAAAAAAAAAAATTTGTTTCAATTGTAGATTTGCTAGGAATACAGCATCATTTGTTAGCTCTTCTGCAAGAGAAGGAGTATTAATTAATATAGAAAACGCTCTTAATGATCCCAGATATAAGAAATCGAATGATTTTTTCGGTTCGATAACAAAATCATTGATATGTGTACCACTGATGGGAAATAAAGGAGTTTTAGGTAAATATTTGTTTCTCCTAAAATGAATACTTTTTCATTATATTTTTCTGTCAGATTATGTAGAGTTTATGTAGAGATAAATATCTATCAAAGTTGTTAAAATTCAAATTCGATTTGTATTAATGTACCTTACATTAAAATTTTTTTTTTTTTATCATTATCAGGTGTTTTACAATTAATGAACAAATTACAGGAATCATATTTTAATGAAAAAGATGAAATATTATTAAAAAATATAGCAATATATGCAGCTTTGGCTTGCATGCATAATTTTTCTAAAAATATTATTAAAAAATATGTAAGTTGTTTGTTTTTGCGTTTGTTTCTTTAAATAATTTTCACTTTTATGACTTTCGAATCATATTTTCATAAAATTTAATTTCTTTTTAGAATTTTCGTTGCATTGGATTTGAAGAATTATTAAAAATTCAAATGAAACCTTGCGTAGACGATTTAAAATTTTTACGTTACATGCCAATATTAAAAAAATCAGATTTACCACAAGAATTTTTCAAGTAAGTAATTTTCTTTTCTTTCTTTTTTTCTTTTGTAATTATTCATGATGATGATAATGATAGTTTAAAAAAATTTTGGTTCTTTTATTAGTTTTAGTTGGATAATAACTGGTGAAGAAAATAAAGCTCCCAATTATGCTGTTTTCATGTTTACTTACCTTCTTGGAGAACAATTTTTCGATTTTTATAAACTCACAGAATTTATATTAACTGTTAAAAAATCATATCGTGATAATCCTTATCATAATTTTTCTCATGCTTTTACAGTTTGTCATTGTATATTTAATATTTTAAATCGGAACAAAGAAAGTTTTACAAAGTTAGAAGTAATTTTAATTATAGTCGTTTGTCATTCGAATACAAAAAAAATTTATATTATAATACTCTTATTATTTAAAGAATCTTTTAATAGTATAAATAAATTTTTAGATTCTTGCTTTATTAGTTGCAACAATTTGTCACGATAGCGATCACGTTGGATTTACAAATAATTTTTTAGAAATAACTAATCATTGGCTTTCCGAACTCTATTGGGAATCACCATTGGAACATCATCATTATGATGTTTGCAAATTAATGATCGAGGTATTTAACAATTTAACTTCGTTTGAATAAATTAATTTTCATTGTTAAAAAAAAAAAATGTGGTTTTTTTTTTTTTTTTTTTTTTTTTGT
>NW_002987886.1:108483-109491 GCF_000006295.1 Pediculus humanus corporis | reverse complement strand
GTATCCGGACATGTAAACCTTTTTACACGGCTAAAAAAATAACCGAAGGATTATATCGTGAATTTTACAATCAGGTAGGTAGATTTGAAAAAAAAAAAAAAAAAAAAAACCCCCCCGTCAACATTTAACGAATCCGTGGAATTAATAATAATAATAATAATAATATCGATGAATTTTAGGGTGACGTCGAAGTCAAATTAGGTTTTACTCCCTTGGCCATGATGGACAGGCATAAAACGATAACAATTCCAGAAAATCAAATACAATTTTTATCAATCGTTTGCATACCTTGCGTTGAAATATTAGTGACAGTTTTTCCAAACACGAAAGAACTTTTAACGCAATGCGTGTAATGATAATAATAATAATAATATTTAAATTAATTAATTATATATGAGAAAATCATTGAATGATTTATTAATTATTTCAGCGACCTTAAAGAATGTTGGTCGGATATACTTGCTAAAAAAGTTATGGAAGTGTGGAAAATAAATGACAGCATATTTAAAGAACGGAAAAAAACTGAAAATTCTAAAAAATTTTATTCGACTAAATGATTTGACGTTAAATAAAAAAAAAAAAAAATTTTTTATTTTTATTATCATATAAATTGAAACGCCCACGAAGTAATTCGATAATTTCAAATATCATTTTACGAATAGAAAAATTTTGAAAAAGTTTACAAGAGGATTAATTTAAAATTTATCATGAAAATTTTTAGCACTTTTATTTTTTTTTAAAAATTATATATATGTATATATGTATAAAGATGAAAAAAATAATAATAAATGCATATAAATGTATTTATATATATAGTAAATAATTTATTAATGAGTAAATTTTTTTTTTTTTTTTTAAAATGCTCTCGTAAAATAATTTTTATATCGAACACTTTTAATAAATTTTAAACATTTATTAAATTTTATAATATAATATAAACTAACAACTTAAAATAATAATGAGAGTAATATGACATTGTGTGAAATCAAATATTACAAAAAAAAAAAA
>NW_002987886.1:94930-108282 GCF_000006295.1 Pediculus humanus corporis | reverse complement strand
ATATTTATTTATTTTTATAATCATCGTATATATAATTCATTATGATTTTTTTTTAATTTCAAAACAATATTGAAAATTTATTATTAAAAAATAAATAATAATAATCACTGGTATGTTGAAAATTTTCATAACAGTTATGATTCATCGATTATAATAATTATTATTGATTTTTATGTATTATTCGATTACATATGATATCACACTCATGCAAAAAGTCTTGTTATAGAGATTTCTATGATAAGCATACATATAAAAATCTATGTCATCATTTTTATGATATATATATATTTCATCTGTTACACACCTAATTGTAAATTTTCAAAAAAAAAAAAAAAAATTTTTTTGGGAATAAATGGAGTTAGGTGTTTCTAATCTTTCCTGGAACATAATTTTTATCTATTACAGGTTCCAGTAAAAACATGTGAAGGCATCTTTCATTTTGAGCCAATGGATGGCCAGCTATTTTATTTACAAATATTTCTAATCCTTTCCTTCTTTCTTCTATGAAATCTTCTTCGTAAATACCATCATCACCTCTGAACGGCATTAATCTTTTCCATGCTTTTCCAGGTAATGGTGGAACAACAATTTTGCTGTCTCTTTCTAATTCTGTTCTCAACCATTCAAAGTCGCTGTACCTTCTTCTGACTGTCGATTCTTTTATTTTAAAAACAGGAAGATTGGTCTGAAACGATTGAGAAATTGAATATTTGTAAAATAATGAAACTTGAGCCCTGATTGTGTAATTTCAAGCAAATTAGAAAAGAAAAAAATAATATATTTTGAAATTGTTGATGAAAAATCATTTTAATGAACAATTTAATTGTAAAGTTTGAATAGTAGTATGCTTGGTAAAAAAAAAAAAATTGTGAAGCAAAGATTCTATTTAATAAATGAAAGTACTGTACTTGTTAGAAGTATGCGTGACATAACAAGACAAAATTTGTAGTTATTCAAAATGAAATATTTAATTTAATGAAATACAATTTTTTTATAAATATAATTTAATGTTAAATAATTTAAATTTGAGGAAAGATATTACTCTAACAAATTATTAACTCACTCTCATTTTAACTTCATAATCCGTGTATCGTTTTTTTCCGACACCATGAGTAATAGGAAGTGCTACATCAATTTCCAAAAAATTAGCCGGAGCCGCATAAGCATCATCCAATGTTTGTTTTTTAGCGTTCAGACGTCGGGTAGCGTCTGATGTATCAGCCATTTTAATTAATAATTAAATGTTTACTACATAAATCAAAAACTTTCTCAATTGAACTATTAATCAAGATGTGACATTACTAATAAATGTTGCCAAACTGATTTAACATGGCCGATCATCGGTTTATGAGTCAGTTGTAAACTGATATAATTATAAATTTTATACTTTTTTTTTTTTTTTTTATTAAATTACGCTTTGAATAATTTTATTTAAAATATTAACCGATTATAAAAAAAAAAAAAAATTTTTTAAATTGTGTTTTTTTAACCGGTAATTTTTTTTATTTGCTTTTAAATTAATTTTTAAGAGCAAGAGTACGCGAATTTTGTCGTAAAAAAAAAGGGGGAAGGATGGTGGAATTATCGTTTATTATTATTATCTAGTAAACAAATGATTAAAGAAAAAAATTAATTTGAATCTGATGGATTTTCTTTCATTATTTATTATTGCTTGTTTGATAAACTCCGTTTTATACTTTTTTGATTTAGTTTTTAAGGTTAGTTAAAATTATATAATGTAAATTTAAATAATTTTTTTTTTTTTTTTTTTTTTTATCAGAATTATTTATTGTCGGTGTTAGCAACTCACAATTTCAAAATAATTTCAAATAAGTAGTGAATTGAATAATAATTTTTTTTTTTTTTAATATAAATTTTTTAATTAAATTAAATGTAAACTTTTTTTTTTTTTTATAAATGTAGTATTTATGATTTTTAATATATTTTTTATATTTGTTTTAGTCTTGCTCGCATTATCCGTATCTACAATTTCTACAAAAATCGGGATTAAATATAGGATTTTTTAATATTACGTGGTTTACTGCTGCTTTGAATTCTGCTTTATTCAAATTCAGTTCTTTTCATTCAAAATTTTTACCAAAATGGTTTAATCTTGGTGTATTTGCAACAGTATTTCTTATGCCAGTATCTGTTATTTTGTTAATCGTAAACATTACAAATATTTTAAAAGAAGGCAAATCGAAAAATGATGAATATTCCATGTTATTAGAACCGATGGTTAGTATTTTATTACAGGAAATCATTTGTTAAAAATATTTTTACATTTTAAAAAAACTTATTTCAACAAATAATAAAATCAAAATTATAAAATTTTTTAGATTCCAGGAATAAACTTGCCAGTTGGAGATTTTGGATATTACTGTGTCACCATTGCACTTTGTAGCATCATTCATGAAATAGGTCATGCCATTGCTGCTTATAAAGAAGGCATTCATGTTTTTGGTATAGGTATAATTATAATATTTGTTATACCCATTGCTATAGTTAAACTTAATTCTGAAGAAGTGTCTCATCTTCATCCGATAAAGCAACTTAGAATATATTGTGCCGGAATATGGCATAATATAATACTCTCTTTGATTTCATATATTATATTAATCAGCCTACCATTCTTACTCAGTCCTTTTTATGATTTGGGAAAGGGAGTTTATGTTTTGCATGTTAATGAAGTGAGTGAGTTTTTTAAATTTTGACATTAGAAAAACTGCAATAAATTTAAAAGTATTATATTTTATTACAGAATTCAAAAGTTGCTGGAAAAAGTGGTATTTATCCTGGAGATAAATTAACAGCAATTAATGATTGCGAAGTTTCTGATATAGAAACATGGCAGAAATGTCTTATGTCTTTTACGAACAAACCTTCTCCTGGCTACTGCATTTCAGAAGATATAATTCGTCAATTAGATGAATCAGTTCCTAGTTAGTTAAACATTATTATATTTTACAATTTTAATATATTCCTTTAAAAGCTGCACTATCATATTAAAAAAAAATGTTATTTTAGTGAAAGTTTCAGAAGAAGGAACCGTTCAATGCTGTGAAAACAGTAGCAATGCCCATTTGTGTTTTGAAACTCTCGAAGATGGTGCTCCACTTCAAGTTCTTCAATATTCTTGTCTTCCTGGAAGGCGTATCATCGCAGGAACTGCATTTATGTGCCGAAATCCAAAAGATTGTCCATCAGGACTCCATTGTGTTCGACCTGTTACTCCCGAAGGAACGACTTTATTAAGAATTCATAGATCTAAAGGAAGCATCGTAATTTATATAGGTATTCCAAAACACGTTCTTTTAACTGTAAGAGTTTCTGATTATTCTCAACAGTACAGAATGTTTCCTTCTAAGTTACCAGAAATTTTAATTCGCCTTGCCAAATACTTAGTAATATTTTCCTCGGGTTTAGCCGTTATTAATTCTATACCTTGTTTTTATTTTGATGGGTATCACATTTCCTGTACTCTTATCAATTCTTTAAATAAAGGTTCATTTCATTTTAAAAATTCATTAACATTCGGCTGTAATTTGTTAGGAATGCTATTATTAGGATTTAGCATCGTATGTGCTTTATGGAAATTAGCACAGTCAATTTTTAGAGTTTTGTATTAAAAAAAAAAAAAAAATGACTGTACTTTTTAACCTGAAATTTATGTTTGCTAAACAACAAATACTTTAAAACCATTGTTGAAATATTTATAAAAAGATTTTTCATAATATCGCTTACTAATTTAAAAAAATAATAAATTATTTTATTATGTGACTTAAAAAATGTTAACTCGTTTAAAATTTACATTGCCAAAATATATATATATATATATTTAAATTCACTTAGGAATTTTTAACAGTTGCATTTTTAAAAAATTTTTACCAAAAAATACTTTTTTAATGTTAAATAATAAATCTAAGAAAATATTTTTATACAATAATGAGATATTGAAATTTGTTTTTAGTTAGGTAAACAATTATTATAATTTTTCTCTTTTAGGAAAAGTTTATAAATTTGTTTTTTATATTTTTTTTTTGAAATATCGATTATTTTTTTACTCTTCAAAAGTATAAAAAAAATTAAATTTTTTTATATCGTTAAAAAAAAAAAATTATTACACGTTTCACTACTTACTAAAGTATTATTCGCTAATGTAATTAGTTATAATAAAAATGTAATAATAACAAAATAAATATTTTTATTATAATTTTTCAACAATAATTTACAAAATAACCTATAAAAAAAAAAAAAAAAATTACAGCATATTTAAATTATAAAAAATCATTTGGCCATGGCAATATTACTTTTAAGTTCCCTTAATGCTAATCGTCCATTTTGAATATGTAATTTTATAGCATACTCATCTTTTTCATTTTTTTTATTTTTAAAATCACTTCTGATCCAATCTTGAACTTCTTTCCTATTGCTTTCTTCAGAAATCTGTTTAGTGGCACGAAAAAATTCTCTGTATAGTTGAAGAACTCTTTGTCTAAGTAAAAACTGCAAAAATAATTATACACATTTTTTTTTTTTTAAATAATTTTATTTTTCTAAAAATATGTTAAAGTTATAAAAACGGTAATTCCCAATTAAATTTTATTTTTAAAAAAATCACTAAATTGATAAATTCTTATCAGTGAACTTTAATTTTTACAGTTAAATAATTTGTTTGCAATTTCATTAACCATAATTAGAATTAATTTTTTAAAATATAAAAATTACTTATTTTATTAAAATTAAAACGTACCTGCTTTAAAGTAAGAGCTTCGGTAGGAACAAGCATACTTTTTATTGAAATTTTTACTTAATCTGAATTATAAACATTGCAGGGAAAATTGTCGCCATTTTAAAAGAAAAAATTGTGCCAAAATTAATGCAGTGAAAAAAATTTTTCTTTTCGGTTAGCGTTGAAATTTTTTTTTTTTTTTTTTTAGCATTTTTAAAAAGCCGGGAATTGGTTTATAGTGAAACTTAAAAGTTTAATTTAATACGATAATTTAAGTTTTAAATTAAGTTTCATTAAGAAGGTGAAAATTATTAAGTGAAAAAATAATCATCACAGTTCGTGTGCCACACAACCATATAAAATCTCAAAGTTGAAAATGACACATAATTTTGGTTAAAGCATATCTCCAAATCTATTTTATATAATTAAACCAAATATGTGTCTTTTAGAAAAAAAAATGTGATAATTTTATACTTCCTCCTGGGAAATTTTATCTGATTTTGAATAACCGACGGATGGTTTTGATTTTTTTCTATTTTGTACTTCTACACAAACTTTAATATGTCTGTCAAAGGAAGGAGTATTAAATGTTCTCAAACAGAGTGGACACTGAAGGAAATCTTCACACTCCAATTTAGGAATCATTGGTGAGTTATTTGTTTTCGATTCAATTGGTTTTTTATCATTTCTAACTCTTTTTAAAAATTCAACATCTTTCGCCCTCCAATTTGTTGAAAGTTGTGTGGGTCCCTTTGTCTAAAAATATTTTGTATAGTCAGCAAAAATATTTTATAAAAAAAAAAATGAATGTAAATATTATTATTATTATTATTGTTACCAATTTGCAATAACATATGCAGTTTTTTTTTTTTTTTACCTATTAAATTTAATGTAACTTTACACGCCAGCATTTAGTAATTTTAGATTTTAATTCAGTTTTTTAAAGATAATTGAAATATGGTAAAGGAAATAACGTTTAAAGGTCTTTTGTATTATTAAATAACGATTTTTAACATATTTTTGTCATATTGAAATTATACTTTAGATTGTTTTACAAATGCAATCTGATTAACGTCGTTTTGAAAAATAATCATTGACTATTTTTTAAATAAATAAGCTTTAAAATAAAAAATTTTACTAACTTTTGCGGTGTCATTAAGTCTCGATTTGAAAATTTCTCTTTTTGTCATATTTTCAACTTCAGTCCCGCTTATTCTTTGCAATGTTGAATCAAATAAACTTCTTTGAATTTCTGCTGAAGTTTTACAAATATTTTCATGGTATATTATTCTTTCTGGTGTGAATTGTCTCAAACAAATAGGACATTGTTTTAAATTTTGAAAAAACATTTTTGTGTTTGAAGGGAATTCCATTTTTTGAAAAAACATTTTTTCATTTTTATATTTCCTGCCAATATTAATTTAAAGGTTATTGTAGAAATTTTTTTTTTTTTTTAAAAGATGTTTTTCAAGGGTTTAAAAAGTATAATTTCAACACAATCATATTTGGTAAAATATACAAACCCCTGTAGTTTGATTAGAAAAAATTATTTTTTTAGTAAATTTTTAACGGAAAATTTTTCTTAATTTTTTATTTTTTTTTATTTACATTTTAACAGAACCATAACGTAGCAGAAATAATATTTTTTTTTTTAAATTGATAATTATTTTAATGCTTAATAGGAGAAGATAGGAAAATAATGTTTATTGATAATTAGAACAAAAAATAATTGCTAAAAAAAACGTTTTTTTAATAAAAATTATTTAATAATTTTCTTTTTCATTTAAATTTTGCAAATAAAAAAAAAATTTAATTGAAAAATACAATTTGAAAAGTAATTGAAAGTTTTTACACGTCTATGACTTGACTTTTTTTTTTTTTTAAACTTTTATTATATTTTTATATACCGGGTATATTAGTAATTTGTTTTGTGAAAATAATGATAATAATTTTACAATGTAAAATGAGATTTTATTATCCAATTAAAAATTTAATTGATAACCAATGTCATATTATTAAAAAGTTTTCTAAATACGATGAATAATGTCGATAAGAAATTTTACTGTCTCTCTCATATACGTTAAATTAATTTTTAGTGAGTTGGTAGTATTGTATTTGCAAAATGGCGTCAGAAGATAGATAAAAGTTATGATAAGTTGTGAGTAATAATTTTTATATATATATATATATATTAACTTTATGGCTCGTATTACTTTTTTACATCCCGATTTGGGAATCGGAGGGGCTGAAAGATTAGTTGTTGATGCTGCCCTAGGGTTAAAAAAAAAAGGAAATTTAGTAAATATTGTAACAACACATCATGATAAAAATCGTGCCTTTGAAGAAACAATTAATGGTGAAATTTCTGTTATTGTTGTGGGAGACTGGATACCCAGAAGTTTTTTTAATAGATTCTATGCTTTATTAGCCTATATCAGAATGATTTATGCTGCTTTTTATATAATATTCTTTAGCAATATCAATCCTGATGTTGTTTTCTGTGATCTTGTGTCTGTGGCAGTACCTATATTAAAACTTAAAATAAAAAAAGTTATCTTTTATTGTCATTTTCCTGATCAGTTGTTAAGTAGACCGGAAGGATTACTCAAAGCTCTGTATCGAGTACCTATTAATTGGGTTGAAGAAATTAGTACGGGAACAGCAAATCATGTATTTGTTAACAGTGAATTTACGGCTGGTGTTTTTAAAAAAACATTTAAAAAAATTAACATTCACCCTGACATATTGTATCCATCGTTAAATATGTCTTTTTTCGATTCATTTAAGGATAGCGATTTAAAATTAAATTATCCAGAAAAAAAATTTTATTTTTTATCAATTAATCGTTATGAAAGGAAAAAAAATTTAAATTTAGCTATAAGATCATTATCCGAACTGAAAAATATTGTAGATAAAAATTTATGGAACAAAGTACATTTAATTATGGCGGGAGGTTATGACAGTAGAGTTATTGAAAATGTAGAACATTACAAAGAATTAACTCAATTAACCCATGATTTAAATTTAAGTGACAAAGTTACATTTTTAAAATCGTTTACCGATATGGAAAAAATATCACTTTTGAATATGTGCACTTGTTTAATTTACACTCCTTCGAATGAACATTTCGGTATTGTTCCAATTGAGGCAATGTACATGAGAAAACCTGTCATAGCTGTAAATAGTGGTGGTCCTACAGAAACAATTATTAATGATGTCACAGGATATTTGTGTGATCCTCTGCCAGAATCTTTTGCTATTGCTATGAGTAAATTTTTATTAAATGAAAATTTATCAATGAAATTGGGTAATGCAGGAAAGGAAAGAGTTTTATCAACTTTTTCATTTGATAAATTTTCACTTAAATTAAATAATGTTGTTAATGAATTATTAGGGAAAAAAGAGAATTGATATTTGAAACCAATAAACAATTACTTTAGGTTTTAAAAAGGTTTTTTTTTTTTTTTTTTTTTTTAATAAGTTAATTATATATTTTATTTTGTACACATAATTAAAAATATATATATATATACTGTTAAGCATTTCAAATTAATTATATTTAACAATGTCAGGTCATTTTTACATATATATATATATAATAAAATTAAAAATTTTTTTAAAAAAATGTTTAATATTTTTATTTTTTTACAATATAATGAAATATAATTAAGAGTATAAAAGAACCAATTCAATAAATTATATATATTATTAATTTTATATTAAATATTTTTATTGTAGATAAACTGAGTGTTTAAAACTAACTCGTTAATTAATATTATTATTATTATTATTATTATTATTATTATTATTATTATTGATTTTGTATGGGTTTAAAATACATGTTTATATTTATATATGTAGTATAAAGAAATTTTTACTCATTATATAATCTGCAAGAAATTATATTTTTTTGTAATGTAAAAAAAAAAAAGAAAAAATATTTTTAATAATTTTTATTCGAATCTAATAATTATTGATCTACTTAAAAATCTTATAGAAAAAAAAAATTTTTTTTTTTTTTTTTTACGGTATTTTTAATTATTATTATCACGGTGAAATTGTATTTTATTATTATTATTACTGTTATTTAAAAATTACTTTAAAAATATTTTTACAAAAAAAAAAAAAAAAAAAAATTAGTTTATATAGTTATTATTATATATAACTGTGTTTAAAAAAAAAAAACTTGATATTGAATTATCATTACTATTATCAAAGTAGTTATCATCATCATCATCATCATCAACGTATAGTTCAAGGCGTAAATATTTATAATATGAAGTTCTAATTTTATTGTAAATGGCATAACACTTTTTTTTAATAGTCGAATTACCGTTATGAAAAAGAAGGAAAAAAGTAGTGGTTACCATGTTTTTTTTTTATATAGTTATTAAGGTGTTTAAAGGTTTTATTTAATATTTAAAGTTTAAATTTTTTTTGTTTTTTTTTTTTTTTTTTCGTCATGTTAATTATTTATTAAAGGGGAATTTTTCCGAAAAACTTTAGCAGAATGATTTTCATAATGGTGTGAATAATAAGTTATTGAGCTTTGGACGTATAATTTTTTTTTTTGTTGGTCGATGACAAAGACAATTGTCAAAACAAGTTTTAAAAAGCAAAAAAAAAATGAAATCATTGAACATCATCATCATCGTCAACTTTATCGTTTTTAAGTATAACTTCTTGCCTTGAAAAACCAGAAGACCACATTTCTCTTTCTGCTATTTGTTTTTGTTCAGCGTTCATTTTATAGGTTGCCATAAATTGTTCGTCGACAACAGATCCAGCCGAAAGCATTGAATTTAATGTCGAAGAACTAGTATCGTGAGTTCTTTTTAAATGACGGTATTTGACACGAACTTGAGGAGGGATTTTATGTACGTCTGATCTTGGTAGGGGTATCAATTGTCCCTTTTCTGTTCTTTTTCCCTGCGTTATTTTTTCTATATTAGAATAAACTTCATCGTGGCAAACTTTTAGGTAATTCCTTTGTTTCGCATTCATTCTTTGTCTGACAATTCTTTTTTCAGCTTCCGGTAAAGCAAAATTATGTACTAAATCAGCAATTATTTCTTCTTCAATTAAATCGTCACATCTGGTAAATATGGGAACCATGGTAGTTGCCATTGCCGCTTGATCAATTTTCTTTGCTAGATCTGTAACGTATTCTCTGGCGTTCCTTTGTGACACCCAACTTTGCGATTCGTCAAAAACTTCTTCGAGGAACGATCGAACCGAATTTTGATGGAGTTTAATAATTTGTTTAAACATTTCCTCGTGTTCTCTTTTACGTTGTTCTTCCAATTGACGTCTTCCAGCTTCCATAGCTTCTCTCTTGTGTCTCTCTTGATCCGCAAGCAGGGCTAGAGCATGGGTTTGCCTTTCGTTTTGCAATCGTAATAATTCTTTGGATAAAAAGTCTAACATTTCTCCGGTTGTTTTTCCTTCCAGAGCGGCTAAAATTTCGTTCTTTTTCTTTTCCTGCATCAATTCGATTTCGGCTTGTCTTTGCAATCCGTATATTTTCCTTCTCAATTGTCCCTTTTCATCTTCCTTGTGACTCTGCAAAGCATGAGTACTTTTAAGCTCTTCAATTAATTCTTGACATTTTACACGTCCTTCGAACATGACTGCTTGAATGGCTCTTCCTTTGATGGTTTTTTGTAGAAACAAACAAGCTTGAAACATGTCTTCTTCGTCATCTGAAACGCCCGTAACAGATGGTATTTCGGAATCGGTCACCATAACAGGTATTTTCTTTTTGAGATAACAAGGTTTAGGCGTGTTGTATCGTTTCCATCGTATACTTTTCAATTCGTCGTACAAAGTTTCCAAATTTTGTTCCGTCCATTTAGTCAATCGTATACAAAGATCTTTGACGTTTTTATCCTTAGGTTTCGATTTATTTTTAAAATCGAATGCGGGCAACAGAGAAAAGGGAACATCCGCGAGAGTTTGATGCATGACTTCGAGCTTATTAAAAACAGAATAAAATTGAAAATTAAATGGTATTTTTTCGTGCCAATTTCTAGGATCTTCTCCGAACCTTAATTGCGGAGCATATAATTCCGATGTTTTACTCGTGAATTGTGTAATTATATCCGATCTGTGATACTTGAAGTTAATTTTGTTCTTGTTTGAAATGAGTTTACGCATTTGCCTGTTAAAAGCCAACCTTAATTTAAAAATTTTCTTATTCTTATCACTTTTTTTTATATCTATATAATTATTTATTCTTAATTCGTATTTCTCTTTATTTTTTTTACATTTTTCCTTCATAACTTTTTTTGCCAATTCCATTCTTATCGAATTCATGGCGGTCATGACTTCTTCGCGATATTTCCATTCGTTAATTTCAATTGCTTCTATGATCATTCTTCTTAATTCCATGCTCGTTTGATCCAAAGGTATCGGCAAAGCAGCTTCCCATGCTCTTTTTTGCCGTGCTCTTTCAATGGTCATTATTTCATTCATGCCAGCGGGCAATCCATTGTTCCACGACAACCAACCTAACGTTAATATTTCAAGTCCCTTATCTACGTTATCTGGTATATCAACTACATACGGTTCCGTTTGCGCTTCCGATTCTCTAAACATTGTTTGTATTAATTTCGTTCTCGTCGTTCCGGGTGGCGTTTCAGGTTTGGGACAACCTTGGAGTATATTAAAAAAATTTGGTGGTATTTTAGGACGGTAACCCATATTCGGTGGTATGTTTTTCCCACATAAAACGGTTGTGTAAATTGGATACGGTTGTTGGCTCGTTCGACACCTCATGATGGTTATTTTTCGATATTGATGTAACTAATAGAAAAAAAAAAATCGATGTATTTATTAGATATGGATGTCGGTCACTAAAATTAGTTTTTCTTGTTAAATTAGTAAAACTTTTAATTTAGCACCTGTTTTGAAATATAAATTAGTCAATGATTTATTTTAAAATTGACACGGTAGAAAAAACAATTATTATTATTAATTAAAAATTAATATAAATTACCTGTTGAAAAAAAAAGAAAAAAAAATAAAAATTAAAAAAAAAATAATAATAACTAATGAACCAAAACAAATAAACTAACTGTTTAAATAATAAAAAAAAAAAACTCCACGTTTACAAAAAAAAATAATAATAAAAAAGGCTTTAAACTTTTCGATAATAATAATAATAATAAGTTAGGTTTTTTATTATTTAAAAAAAAAATTTCTTTAAAACCTTTTAGGAATTTTTTTTTTTTTTTTTTTAATATAAAAAATCATAAAAATTAATTTTTTAGTATTTATAAAAAATAATAATAATTTTTCTATCGAATCTCGGAGGCTTTGAATTTTTTTTATTTTTTTTTTTTGGGTCTCGATGAAATAAGTTCGAAATTTTTTAGTTTTTTTTTCTCCCCTCTTTCCGCTTTTAAAGAAATAAATAATTATTAAAAAAAAAAAAAAAAAAAATTAAATAATCGTCGTTAAAAAAAAAAAAAAATTCGTAATATCAGGTTCGTAAATATCAATAATAATAATAATAATAATAATAATAATATTTGTGTAACGTAATTATTTTTTATTTTTATTTAAATTGTTTATTTCCGTTTGATTTTTCTTCTTCTTCTTCTTCTTCTTCTGACACGACGTAAACATTAAAAATTTCGTTTTGTATTTCATTTTATTTTTCTTTTTAAGCATTTTTATTTTTTTATTGTTTTTTCAAAATGTTGTCTTTGTCAAATTTTTTTAACGTTTTCCCTAAAATGTTGTTTACATTTTTTGGTTATCTCTTACGATTTGGATAGTTGAAACAAAAATTTTGTAAAAAAAAACAAAAATTTTGTTGTTGTAGTTGTTGTCGGTTTTATTATTATTAATATTTACGGACTGTTTAATTTTTTATATTTTGTTTCCTGTTTTCTCGTTCTCATTCATCCATCATCCTCCATTCGTTCGTACATCCTCAATTCATTGTTAATATTTTTTTCTAAAAACCATCCAAACATTTTGCAATGGCAGCAGGACCAAAATCGATAATCATTGACCAAAAAAAAAAAAAAATTAGGTTAATAATTTTCGACCGACTTTCATTGATTTATTTGTGTCCGTTAAGAAATTTTATTATTTACAATAATAATAATAATAATAATAATAATAATAATTGTTAAATGATTAAATAATGGAGTCGAATGATAATTTGAAAATAATTTTTTTTTTTGGCGTTGTCTAGATTTGAAATATATATATTTTCTATGTTATTAAAATGATTGATTGATTGATTGTGGTGACCATGGATTTATTTTTCTACCTGTTTTCTTTGTTTTTAAACTTCTTTTCCCCCCCCCTCTCTCTCTCTCTCTCTCTCTTATTAACATACACACCCCCTCATTTTTTCATCATTGACATTTTACTTGTAATAATAATAATTATTATTTGCTTGTTGATGGGTGGGTGGATGGATGGGGGGGGTCTTTCTTTTATTTATATACACCTTGAAGTTTACACAATTATTATTTTCCAGGATTCTGTATCTAGTTTTCTCGATAGAATTTTGGGTAATTATAGTGAAACTCTTGATGAACCACCTCCGAATGAAGACAATACCGAAATAGAACGAATATTAAGATCAGCAGCATTATTTACT
>NW_002987886.1:87951-94910 GCF_000006295.1 Pediculus humanus corporis | reverse complement strand
ATATTATTAATAAGTTACTAAATAAATATTACGTAATAAATATTTTATAATTTTTATAAACGATCGAAAATTTTACATCGTTTTGCAAAAAAAAAAAATGGATAATTAAGTAAATATTATTATTATTATTATTATTATTATTATTATTATTATTATTATTATTATTATTATTATTATTATTAATCGATTATTTATTATCGTTTTTATTTATAAATCGTTTAGTTAAATATTTATATTGTTATTTATTAACGGTTTTTGTACAAACGAATAAATTTTAATGATTTTAAAAAAAAAATAATTTAGTGGTAATGACATAGAAAAAAAAAAAAAAATTTTTTTTTTTTTTTTTTTTTTTTTTTTTAATGAGTGAAAAAAAAAAGATTTTTTTTTCAACTAATTAATTTTGTCGGTATTTTCCAAAAGAGGGGAACCGAAGAAAAAAAAAAAATTTTAATTTTGTTTTTTTTTTTTTTTTTTCGGTCGGTTTTTTTTTTAATTGGAAACAGAAGTTTTTTAAATTACGATTACGAGTTTTTTTTTTTTTTGTTTAAACAAATTGAAATAGTTTATAAATCGAGGTAGTATATATATTGCGTGTGTGTGTGTGTGCGTGTGTCGACGACTGGTTTTATTTATCCCCTTTTAGAATTTCTGGAAAATTCCTTAGTAATTTCCTTAGGCAAGAAATAAACATTTTCCTTATTTTTTTTATTATTTAGGTGCTCATTAGATGTAATTGTAGATTGCAAATGGAGTTTTTTTTTTTTTTTTGTCTGCTTTATTTTTTTTTGTATAATTATTATTATTATTATTATTTTTTTTTTTTTGCGTTTTGACGAAACCATTAGTTTTATAAAAAAAAAAAAAAATTTTTTTGTAGCGAAGTAAAAAGAAAAATTTTTTGAAAAAAATGCCAGTTTCAATGGATTCTTTAAAAAAAAAAGTTTGCGTTACTGTTTTTCTCGATGAACTTTTCGAAGAAATCAAAATGGTTGATGATTTTAAAAATGATTCGGAACGGAAAGGAATGCAAAGGAGTAAAGAGGACATTTTAAAATCATCGGAATTTAATAAAAGAAATCCAAATGATATATTAATACGTTCGAACGTTCGTCAAAATGTATCCAAGGGTACGGGGAGACCGAGAAAACAAAGGCGCGAATCGAAATTTTTAAGAAATTCCTGTCAGTTATTGAGAAACATAAAAGATTATAAAAAAAAATTAATATACAGCAGTTCGGATCACGTGAGAGGATCGAAAAGTGAAAAAAAACCGTTCGAATCCGCATTCAGTCAAAGCGACATAGACGACATAATTAATAAAAAACGTTTTAAAAAAAATGAATCCGATGCGAACGTCCACGAATTAAACGGGGGGCTAAGAAGGAAGACAAAAAAAAACGTTTTGCCGTCGAATATCATTTGCTACGCAATCAACACGGAAAAAATAACGGATAAATTAGACGGGGGGGGGATATCGAATAACGCATTTTTGATTCGCAGAGAAGAATTCGTACAAGAACGTAAAAGTGATTTGAACGATTGTAATAGTTTATTGATTAATACCGATAAGGAAAATCAATCGTTGGATAATATCAATTGGGAACAAACGGAATACCAAGTGCAAAAAATATTATCGAATGCTAAAAAATTATATCATCACGCGGACGAAAGCGAAGATGTCGAAGAAGTCAATTCGTACGATTTGAAATTAATATTGAAAGAATTGGAAAAAAATGATAAAAATTTCACGGGTATCAATTCGGATAAATCAACGAGTAAAAGTTTTTGTTCAATTGATGTCAACGTGAATGATTCTCTAAGTAATTCCGATACTTATTCTAGAATATTCCCGTTGAATTCGTCAAAAGCTGCGACGATAACAACGACGTATCAAGTGAAAAAAAAATTTACTAAAAAAATCGATAAAGATTTTTTATTCGAATCTGATTTTTCCGATTATGATAATTTATATGATTTTACAATATTTAATTACGATACGAATGAAAAGGTTGATAAAAAAGGATTTGAAAATAATAATAATAATGTTGGAACGGAAGACGATGAAGAGGATGAAGATGATGATGATGAGGAGGATGATGAGGATGAAGATGAGAATGACGTCATTGTATGTAATAAGAATGATAATGATAAAGGTACGGATACCGAATCGTCATCAGTCTCTTGCGAAACAATAAAAAATAATTTAAATGAAAAAATTGAAACAACGACAACGACAACAATGAATTACTCGACAAATTCTTGCCACCATTTAAACAATCAATTAAACAACAATTGTTTTACAATGACAAGTGGAAAAAGGGAAAAGTCAGAAGAGGTCAAAATCGATTTGGATCGAGTTCCCCTATCAGAAATAAATAATAAAAAAATTATTGATAAAACCGATTGCGAAAAATATAAAACGAATTCTACGATGGATATTTGTTGTTTAAAATCCAGCCACGATTTGTTTGTTCGTCAAGGCGCCATTAAAAAAACGAGCGACGAAATAAAAATGACGAAAAATGAAAAAATGGGAAAGCGAAACAGGAGGAAAAAATTAAAAGGAAATAATTCTGACGTTATTCTGTTGAAAAAATCAAAAGAAAGAAAAAATTTAATAACGTCCGATGCGGATTCTGAAATCATGTTCACGGATTTTCGTTTCAAAAATAAAAGTAATGCATTTTCCGACTCATCATCCACGACGATGATTGATAATAATAATAATAATTTAGAAAAAGAAAGCGTTGAAATATTCGAATTCGAAGATGATTTGACTCATGGGACACCATTGAAAAGAATAAAAACGGTACAAATATTAAGTCAACATTCTTATTACGATCTTGGAAGCATAAGTGCGGAAATAATATTAGTTTGTGAAAACATGAGCGAAAATGGGATTTCCGTGGAAGCTTGGCAAAGCAGTTGTTCATCGTTAAACAGCGTCCCGGAAATGAAACATTGTTTATTAAAAAATTCGGAAAATAGTTCTTTGTCCCTTATAGAAATACCATTTCATTTCGTTAAAGATAATAAACAAAAACTATTGCCCTAAAAAAAAAAAAAAAAAAAAAAAAAAAAAATTCAAATATAAAAAAAGAAAATTATTAAGATTTTGATTCAAATTTTCCTTATAAAAACCATTTCCGGTTTTTTTTTCTCGGTATCAAAACAAATAGAAAATGGATAAAATTTTTCTTGTTTACTTTCGTTGTTAAATTTTACATAAAAAAAAATTAAAATAAAAATTTATTTTTATTTTTTAAAGCAAATGTTTTATTAATGTTGACGGTTTAAAAGAAAATTTCCCTTTGTTTGTTTGTAGAAAGGGAAAAAAAACAGGGAAATTTTTCGTATTTTGGTGAAAAAAATTCATTGTCGTAAAAATTCAAAATTTTTTCCCTGACGGATCTTTTTGTAAATTATCGACATTTGTAATTTATAAACAAAACAATAGTTTGTTTGTTTGTTTGATTCGACGACAAACAAACTCGTCGAAAAATTGGAAAATCTTTGTGAAATTTGGCGCCAAAAATAATTAATCATTTAAAATACAAACGCCTCCGAATGTGCATACATTTACATAATTTTTTTTGTTATTGGATTTTTCCAACTGTAAATTAACATTTTTTTTTTTTTTTTTTTATAGTAATTTTGTAATAATTAATAGTTTATATTTTTCGTTATTTAATGTCAAAGGTTTATAGGTTATATATATAAAAAAAAAAAAAAAAAAATTTTTTTCTTCTTCTCCGGTTAGCCTTTAACAATAAAAAAAATTTTTTTTTTTTTTTTTTAATATAAAAATCCCGTTTCGGGTAAAAAAAAATTTTTTTTTTTTTTTTTAAATCAAAGTCAAAATGAAAAGAAAGAAAAAAATTTTTTTTTTTTATATATATAAAACCAAGCATTATCCAGATTAGAATGAATTATATCCAGGAAGATTAATGTATCGTCCTTGACATCAAAGTCAATGGCCTTGCCAAATCATCTTTTGAGTTTTTCAAGTGTGCGTTTCTCTGTGTGTGTGTGTGTGTATACTCACGACTTGTTTCTTTTCGAAAAAAAAAAAAAAGTTGCTCTGTGAGGTAAAAAATGATTGCACACATACACACACACACAAACACAAACAACCAGAAACTCTTGACATATTTTTTTTTAAATTATAATTTTACATCAATTTTTTTTTAATATTTTAAATCGTGGAAACAGCAAGTAAAATTGCATTCTTTTAAATTATAATATATATATATAGATATGGGGAACCCCCTTCCTCCCCCCACCAAAAACAAAAAATATTTTTCGAAGAAACGTTTTAAGAATAAAATAAAAATAAATAAATAAATAAATAATGTCGATCGACATGTTAAATTAATTTAATTAATAATAATTTATTTATTTATTTTTGTTTTGGTATTACTAATATTATGAGTTTTCCCCATGACGTCATTAATTTTCCTCGTTTTCCACTATTTTTTTTTTTTTTAGCATTGTAGATTTTCTTTTAATACTTTCCCCCTTTTTTTATACATATAGATTTTTTAAGCGTAATAATAATTTTCAATAAGAAGAAAAAAAAACCTCTAGGAAAATTATTATTATCATCATCATCATCATCATTATTATTATTATTATTATTATTATTAATAAAAAAAATTAAAAAGGTTGAGTTTTAAGGCCATGAAAATTTTGACATTTACTTATTTATTTTAACGTTTGTTTGATATTAAAAAGAAAAAAATCCTTTAAATGTTTAAAGTTCAGTGGTTTGATGATTGATTGATTGATTGATTCATTCATTCAGTCATTCAAAGATTGGATCATTATTATTATTATTAATTAAACTTTACCGGTGTTGAAAAAATTTAATTTTTTTTTTTTTTTTTTGGTTTGACGTATTAATTTCCGTTCCCATTAATAATAATAATAATAATAAATCGTTTTCTTTGTATTTAAAAAAAAAAAAAAACAATTAATAATAATAATAGTAATAATAATTTTTAACGTGACCCCCCCACCCTTCTAACCTTTTGACCCTAATTTTTCCCCAGAAGTATATGTATATACATGATGACTATTTTTACCGTTTGTTTAATGATAAATACTCATTGATAAGTTTTATGACTTGTTTTGTAAATGGGCTCACTCTCTCACGGAGATTAAATTAATTTCAATGTCTTGATAAAATTATTATTATTATTATTATTATTATTAATAGTGCGGCGTAAACCCCCTCCCTCCTCCCCTCCCCTTATAATTATTAACTTTTTTTTTTATAACTTATTTAATTTAAAATTAAATCGATGTAAAATTACAAAAAAAAAAGGGAAAGTTAATTTAATTTTGCCAGGTTTATAAAATTTTTTTTTGTAAATGCATTTAAGGTCGTTTGAAGGTCATACCTAGTTTTACGTCATGAACCTGATATTAGTTTAAAAATAATCAATTTTTTTTTTTTTTTTTTCGTACTACTCGACGAAACAGAAAAGAGAAGAGTGGGTAATTTTTTAAGGTAGCCCTTTATTATTATTATTATTATTATTATTATTATTATTTTTAATTAATTTACTGCTATTACGTTAGACTCGAATACGATTTCTAATAATAATAATAATAATAATAATAATGACCGCGACGACGTTTTTTTTTTTTTTTTAATTATTGGGAAAGTTACGCTAAGAAATGTAATTTTTTTTTTTTTGTATTTTCGTCACCGTAAAAAAAAATAATAATAATAATAATTACGTATTCGTATCCTCACGTATTATTATTATTATTATTATTATTATTATTATTATTATTATTATTATTACGGTGTATGAATAATTAATTAATTATTAAACGTCAGAGTAATTTTTTTTTTTTTAATTATAAATATAATTATTTTGTATTTAAAAATACACAAGATTTGATCGTATTTTTGATGAGGATGATGATGATGATGATATTATCACAATTATATTTTGTCATATTTACGTAATAAAATAATAATAATAATAATTTTAAGGTACGAATACATTTAAATATTACGTAATTTTCTGTTTTTCTTTTTTTTTTTTTTTGAACTTTATTGTTGTTAACGGGTCAATTTATTTAAATTTTTTCTGCTTCCACGCTCACGCATATAAAAATTTTTTTTTTAAGGTTTACAAAGATAAAATTTAAATCGTGTCAAAAGAAAAAAATTACGTTGTAAATAATTTTATCGATGTTAATTTTATTCTTACTAAGAAAAAAAAAAAAAAAACAAAAACAAAAAGTAAATATTTATATCAAATATTATTTAAAAAAAAAAAAAAAATGTCCTCGTTTAATGTCTCGCCATATTTATTTATTTTTGGTAATTTTTTTTTTTTTTATCTCGTAAAAAATTTATTATTATTATTATTATTTAAAGTGTGATTATGTATTTTAAATATTTAAATAGTAATTTATAATTATCAACCTTCGGATTTAAAAAAAAAATTTAAATTAATGGAAGTCGTAATTTATTGTTTAAATAAATAAATAATTTGTATGGTTACTAATAGATAAACGATTATTTGATTTTTTTTATTATTAATTTTCGAGTTCTTGCTAAAAAAAAAAAAATAATTATTTTGTTGTTGTTGTTGTTGTTGCAAAAAAAAAAAAAAGAAATGAAATCATCGATGACTAAAAAAAAAAAAAATTTTATATATATATATATAAAATTACAAGTTTGTTTGTTGTTTGTACGTAACAACAGGTACAACCTTCTATCGAAATTGTGAGTCACTAATAACAACCCGCCGAAATTTTTTTTCATTTTTTAATAATCGTCATTCTATACGTTTGTATATATAATTTAAAAATTTTTAATGGCGGATATCTATCGTTTGTCGATTGTTGTTTATAACAAACGTAAACAAAATTATTAATTTTTTGCTATTTTTTCAAATGAAAAAAACCCCCCCGAGAAATATTATTATTATTAT
>NW_002987886.1:68045-80545 GCF_000006295.1 Pediculus humanus corporis | reverse complement strand
AGCAGAAGATTTTGATTGTGTTTGTTTGTTTGTTTGTTTTTTTTTTAATTAACTTCCTTAACATAGAAAAAGGAATCATTCAATGGAAGGAAGGAAGAAAATTTATTTTCATTAACTTTCCCGAATTAATTTTTGATTGGTTATATGGCATTTTTTTTTTTTTTTTATCTTTACGGTCGAAATAGTTTTACGTAACGGTAGGATGATTGATAAAAAAAGAAAAACAATAAAAAAGGAGTAAGAAAGAAGAAAAGAAAAGAAACGAAACGAAATACAAAAACGTGTGTGAATTCATTCAACGTAACCTTATTATTATTATTATGATTGATTTGAAAGTCGCAAAAGGAAAAGAAAAAAAAGGAAAGAAAATGAACACAGTGAACTTTGTATTTAAAAAGAGCAAAATAATAATAATAATAATAATAAAACATTCCTAGACGGTCACACCCTCGATACATCATCATCCAGCATCCAGCATCCAACATCAGTTCATAAACCACAATAATGTCGTTAACCTTGCCCTTCATATTAAAAAAGGTTTTCGAATTTTATTAAAAAAAAAAAAATTTTAATTCATAAAGAGAGAGAGAGAGAGAAAGAGATAGGAAGATAAGGATAAAAAGAGAAAGAAAGATTTTGATTCATAAAAAAAAGGAAAAACCGCAATATTTTAATTCCTGGGGATTCGTGGATTTATGTCCTCTGTAACGAATGACCATTACAACAACAAACTATATGACGTCACGTGATTGTACGTAATGAACCTTGATAATGGCCTACAAATACTTTTATTAGGACCAAAAATCGTAAATGATTTTTTATAATGTTATGATTGATCTCAAAGGTTCATCATCCTATCATATCATATTGATAACAACGTTTTGAGTTCATCCAATAATAATAATAATAATAATAATAATAATAATAATGATAAGTCGTAAATTATTCGGTTCGTTGAGATTATTTTACACCTTAAAGGGATTTTCCAATAAACATTTTTTTTTTATAAATTTATCGTAACCATAGAGTAAGAATAACCGTTTCGATTATATAAGTCATTAAGAGAGAGAGAGAGAGAGAGAGAGAGAGAGAGACAAAAAGTGTAACGAAAAAAAACAAGTTAAAATATTATCCTCGTGTAATTTGTTAATTTTTTTCCAACAACAACTTTCTTTCGGTTCTTATGAATGATTAGACTAAATAACCGCCATATTTGTTTTTTTCAATTTCAATGTTTTTTATTGAAAAAAATTTTTTTGTATTTGGATTCCACGGAGCAAAATGATTTGCCGCCATTACTAATTGAAATTCTGGTTAAAAAAATTTTATTTAAAAAAAAAAAAAAAATTAGCCCGAGGGATTTAACAAGGGGAATTTTTCGTTTTTATCTAGCCGAAGGTCGATTTTGTCTTGTTCTTGGGCTCAATGATCTCTCGTTAATTTTAAAAAAAATTCACAAAACTTTTGTCATTCTTCTTCTTCCCCCCTTCTCTCTCTCTCTCTCTCTCTCTCGCTCTATCTTTCCTCTTTCCTCGCTAAATTTTTTTTTTTTTTTATTACGACGCCTTGAATTTTAGTAAATAATTGATATTACATTGGAAGGTGAAAATGATGATTACGTCATTTTTTTGATTAGGCTAAAAAAAAAAAAATTTTTTTTTAATAATAACCAGCAGGATCTTTTTTTCTCTCTCTCTCTCTCTCTCTCGAACAGGTACGAAAAATTCATCATCAATTAAAAATAAAAATTATTATTATCATAATCATCATCATCATCAGAGTTTTTTTTACAACGCATTAAATAATTTATTAAGATGTAAAGTGGTTGGTTGTTGGTTGTTGTTTGTTGGTTGTTTGTATGTTTTAAACCTTTTAAATTTTCCTATCAATTATCTCGTTTTAAAATTTTATTTTAAAAAAAAAATATATATAATTAATGATTATTTTATAAATGAATGTATTTTTGTCTTTGTCGTTGTTGTTGCGTTTGTTGTTGTGTTTGTTGTCGTCATTTTTATTGCGTGATTTTATTTCATTTTTTTTCTAAATACATTTAATAGTAATTTACTGCATTTGAAACGATTATTATTATTATTATTATTATGATGGAAGAAGAATGATTAAGTCGTCTGCTTTAATTAACGTGAGAAAAAATTTTATGCGTTTATATTTTTTATTAACACCTATCGAGCGTGTGTCATTTTATTATTATTATTATTATTATTATTATTATTATTTTTAATTACCTCCATCGATTAATCGTCACCCATTTTTTTTTAATAATGACAATTTCGAAGAATATATTTTATTCGTTCGTTGAAAAGTTGTTTTATTTTTCAAATAGTCTTACTCTCATATAATTTTTTTTTTATTGAGATTATTATCATTTTATTTTTTTATTTTTTTTTATTTTCATGGGAGCTGGTGAAATTAACCATTGCGGCTTCGAGTGTTCAGGGGGAAGGAGGGGGAGGGAGAAAAAAGCAGTAGAATTTTATTACAGATAATTATTAGTATTTAGAATAATAAAAAAAAACCAAGTGTAAATCTCTGGAAAAAAATAAAATAAAATTCTTCGTAAATTACTTTTGGATAATAATAATAATTATTATTATTATTATTTGTCGGAATTTTAATTTGCTTCCGATACTTTTAACTGAGAAAATGACTGCTTAGTAAAAAAAAAAAGAAAAACTTTTTTTTTTTTTTTTTAAATCTTTTTTTTACATTTATTTTAAATTTAAAAATAATAATAATAATGATTATTGAAAAGGATCATGCTAAAAGGATTGAATTTATTCAAAAGTAAAAAATAAAAAGCAAAATGGTGTTTAAAAAAAAAAAAAGAAAAAAAAACTTTAATAATAAAAAGAATTAAAAAACAAAAACAAAATGGCGGACTTTGAAAATAACAAACAAATGTTTTGGCGGTCGGGGAAAAAAGTCACAAAAATTAAGTTGGCAACTCCGTTCTACGTATGTAACGTGTATGGCGTTGTTCATTCGTTGTGAATATAAAACGGGAAGTGGGGGAAAAATCAATTGTAAAAAAAATTTGGTTGGTATTGATGAATGTGTTTTATTTCAACGGAGTCGATGAGTTCGCGTGAAGCTTAATTCAGTCCTCTATATAACTTTGGGTGTGGGAGTTGGGATATTTTGTGTTTTTCATTTATTTTTAATCCGTTTTATTATTATTATTAGTATATTTTCTTTATTTAATAAATTTATTTTAAAACTTTTCAGTATAAAAGAAAAAAATGATATTCGGATTTTGGATTAAACTCGTTTAATAATATCATATAAAAATAACAAACGTATATAAAAAGGAAGTTTTGTACAAATAGAGGGAAGAAATAAGGTAAGATGTCATTTATTATTATATTTTTTTTAAAAAAAAAAACATTGTTCGAACGTTATTTATTATTATCCTGTGACAATTCGTGACGATGCCAAGTAAAAAAAAAAAAAAAAACGAAACGTTGTAAATTAATTAAATTATAAATAATAAAAGAAATCCGAAAATCGGTCATGAATTATCATAATATATTTATATATATATAAATTTATCACAGGAAACAGATATATAAATGTCGGGCAATGTTTTTTTTTTTTTTTTTTTTTTTTTTTTTTGTTTTAAAAAATGATAGAAATTTGTTTAATATTTAATATTTTGTAAACGAAATGTGAGGTTAAAAAAAAAAACTATGGCGACACAATGAGACCGGTATATGTATATGTTTTTATTTGTAATTTTTTCTTTTTTTTTGTTAATATTAACGGTATCGATTTGTGTGTTAGGAAAATGATAATAAAAAAACCGTATCAATTGTGTAACCATCCTATGTTTATATTTTTATTTCATTAATAATAATAATAATAATGATGATGAAAACGTTAAGGAAAAACCGCAAAAAATCAATAATTTTATATTAATTTTTTTTTTTTTAAATTATTATTATTATTATTATTATTATTTAACAAATTTTAAGGAAGAAAATTTAGTTCTGTCTCTCTCTCTCTCTCTCACACACAAAAAATAATAATAATAATAATAATAATAATGAATTTTATTAAGAATTTTTTTTTTTTTTTTTTTTAAATAAGGAAATGAGAATCATGTATGAAATGTATTTCATTTTTTTTTTTTTTTACTTAGAATTTTAATGATGATAATAATTATTATTATTATTATTAATTAAATATGTGAATTAGTAATTGTGTGCGTGTGTGTAGGTAGGTGAGTGCGTGAGGGCTTGCATGTATTTTTGCTATTTAGAGAAGAAGAAAAGAAGGAAAAAAAAAAAATTTGCCACTGCGTCAAAATTTAAATTTAAATTTAAATTATTATTATTATTATATCTGTAAGAAATTGATTTTTTTTATATAAAAAAAAATTTCCAAAGGAAAGTGAATAAATAAATAAATTTGTCGTGGCACTAATAAACACACACAAATATAACAAATATGTAAAATCTTTTGGGAGAAAAAAAGAAAAAAAAAACGTGGAAATAAAATAGGAGTCACAAGTCGTCGTCTTCTAATTTTTTTTTTTGCCTTGTGGGCAAAAAAAATTTTAAATCCGTCGTCAAGTTTGATGACACCAGAATTGGAAATTATTATTATTATTATTATTATTATATAAATATAAGGAAACGAACGCGTGATGGCGTAGACGAAAATAAAAAATTAGTGCATCGGATGACCGAGTAGTAGTAGTAGTCAAGTGTTTTTATTCATTTTTCGTATGTTTTTCACCTGAGGCTAGAATTTTTATTAGCCACGTTCGAAAAAGAATGAAATGTATGGAGGAAACAACTACCTATCTACCTATCTACCTACCTACCTACCTACCAACTGCACTGATATACATCCGACGACGACCACGACCACGACGACGAGCACGATGATGATGATGATGATGATAAAATTAAACTTTTTTTTTTTGTTACGTTGGTATTATTATTATTATTATTATATACCTGAAAAATTCGAAAATGTCGAGTTGGATTTTTTTTTTTTAAGCAAAGCTAATCGGAGATTGACCGGAGATTTACACCCGTTTTAAGATGATTTTATAATAATCATCGAAAGGATTTTTTTTTTTTTTTTGTAGTTGCTCGAGGATTATGTTTAAAAAAAATGAGAGAGAGAGAGAGAGAGAGAGAGAAGTTGATGATGTGGTTGAAAACGTTTAGTTAACGCGACACACGTTTGTTAATTTATTTTTTTTTCACATGGAAAGTGTTGAGATTGAAAAAATTTATTGGTAGGACATAAGAAGAAGAAGAAGAAGGATATCACGTGACGGTATATGGCGGTGGTTTTATAAAGTGTCACGAAAATATATATATACGAAAGAATAATAATAATAATAAATTATAAAAAACGTATTCGGTCGTTATGAGCCAGCGTAACACAACCATAATTCATTTTATTCCTCGCGGGTACTTTGAAGTCTTAACATATATTTTTAAAATTTGCAATTGTTAATAATAATTACAAGAAGTAGAAGAAGAAGAGGAGAAGGAGGAGGAAGAAAAAGGAGGAGATCATACAAGATGATGATCGAAATACCATGGAAATTGATATATATATAAGAACGTAATACTTAAAAAGGTATTAAGCTAATTGGTTTTTTTTTTTTGGCATTACAAAAAAAAAAAAAAAATTGTTTTTTAAGGCCGCCGCAAATTAAAAAAAAAGCAGAAGAAAAAATTATACGTTCGTGCCTAGAAATTGATATTGCATAAGTTCTGAGAAAAAAAAATGAATGACTAAAAAATTTTTCCAGTTCGAAATCATTAGTCGAGCCATTACGACGAGTTCGGACGAACAGAAAAAAAAAAAAAAACACATTTTAGGGTTTTCCTGGAGAAAAAAGGAAAAGGAAAAAATTTTAAATGTTAATACTACGGTCAAAAAGGTTAGGAAAAAGGATAGACAAAAAAAAAAATTTCTTCCGGTCGGATCTCTCTCTCTCTTTTTTTGGGGGGGGAGGGGGGAAACATGTGCGTTTGTGTGTCGGAAAGTACAGGCAAGGAGTACCAAACTCGTCAACATGTTGTTTGCCTTCTAAAGATCTTTTCAAAAGCATATTCCACGACGCCGTCGCTACCACCACCACCGCCACCGCCATCTTTAAAAAGTTTTTTTTTTAATAACCGTTCGGTTTCATTAATATTACACGATGTGAAAATGTTTATTATTATTATTATTATTATTATTTAAAATCCTCCGCAAAGAGAGAAATGAAATGTTGAAATCTCTCGTTGCAGGACTAAGTGGTTGGTGAATAACTTTTTACTTTGAAAAAAGAAAGAGTAAGAGAGAGAGAGAGAGAAAGAAAATTGAAATGTTAAGAAGCCCTTGGAGAGGAAACCTGTTTTTTTTTTTTCGTGAAAAAATATTTACAATTATTATTAAAACGACCATCATTGCGTGGCATTAATTATTCAATCATCAATATGGTGGATTTCATTCCAACAATATATATATTATTTGGAGAAAAAAAAGAAGAATTAATTGTTTATCGTCTGCGCAATCGTTTTTTTTTGTCGACATTTAAATAATAATAATAATAATTTATCATTATCATTAATTATTATAATAATAGAAAATGAAGAGAGAGAGAGAGAGAGAGAGAGAGAGAGAAAACACGGCGATAGGTTAACAACAATACGAAAAGGAAAATTAAATTATTTTTATTTAAGGTACGTTGACGTAACCTTGAATGACCTTGCCCAAATGGACGATGAACTTTTTAGGTTCGCTAAAAAAAAAAAAAAAAGTAGTTTGATGGGAAAAAAAGTTAATTTTTTTTTTTTTTTTTTTTTTTTTTTTTCACTCTGAGATTCATTCGCGTCGTTTCCATTAGTCCGAACCATTAGCCTTAGACCTTTTTTTTTTTTTGTTACTTTTTATTCTTTTGTCTCTCTCTCTCTCTCTCTCTCTTCCGTTTAATTGCTCCAATGATAATTTCACTATATATATATATTTTTTCATTATTATTATTATTATTGTTATCATCATTATCATTATCATTATCAACACGGTAATCATAATTATTATTGTTATTATTATTCGTTCAATCTCTCTCTCTCTCTCGCTCGCTAACTTATTTCCATCGTTTTTTCCTTCTTCTCCGCGGCTACCGCTTTAACTTATTATTATTATTATTATTATTATTATTATTATTATTATTATTATTATTTTTGCCGACTACTTTTTTTTTAAACACGCACGTTTGCGGGTATTTTTCTGCATGTATTGCGTATTTTACGTGTTGCATATTGGATTTCAATTTAAGTTAAAAATTACTCAAGTAGTTTCCTGTAATCGATGGTATGTACGAATATGTCGTCGTCGTCGTGGTCGTTGTCGTTGTCGTGGTTGTCGACGTCGTGGCACTAAACAAATTAAAATCTGGTTTTTTACCAATTGCAAAACAATTTTTTAATTTTTTTTTTCTTTTTTTCGTTTTGTACTTACTCTCTCTCTTTCTCTCTCCCTCCCTCCCTCCCTCTCTCTCTCTCTCTCTCTCTCTCTCTCTCTCTCTCTCTCTCTCTCTCTCTCTCTCTCTTTCTCTCCGATCGGTAAAGAAAAAATGTTAAATTTTAGGGCGTTGATGATGATTTTTTATTGTAATTTTGCGAGGGAGAAGAGAAAGGTAAAAAAATGTGACGTACCTGAAATTTTTTTCGTACCGTTTCGTTAACTTTTTACGTTTAACACAATTAAGTATGATATGAGTGAGCGTGTGTGTGTGTGTGTGTGGGGGGCACGTGAAAAAAATTAAAAGGTGAGGAGGTTGTAAATTTGGTTGTTATTATTATTATTATTATTATTACCATTCTTTTAAAACATCCGCATTTTTTTGGACTCGGAAATAATTTTGTTGGGGTGATGTTTAAATTAAGTTATCAATTCAAACCGTTAACAAACAAACAAACGAACCGAATAAAAAAAAACTGATTTAATCCACGGTCAATCTTAGAGAGAATCTTTTTTTCCTTTTTCATTACCTGACCTGACAAACTTGTTGTTGTTGTTGTTGTTCATTAGTTTTAGTTTTTTTTTATATAACTGTTTATTTCTGACTGGTCTTAAACATTCAACACAACAACAACAACGAGGACTCTTTTCTCTGTGTTGATTTCTTTTCTTTTTTTCTCCATATTTTATTTTATTTTATTTCGTTTATGATAACATTTTTTTTTTTTGCCCTTTGAGTCGCCATCTTGTTCCTCTTCTTCTTCTTTGAATATGTTTTTGCCAAGAAAAAAAAAAAAAAAAAAAAAGTTAATTCGTAAACTTGAATTTTTTGCAAACAAACATTCGAGAAACGTGTAAATAGTGAAATTTTCTTTTATTTCCCCCCTAATAAGGAAAAAGTACAAATCATAATTATTATTATTATTATTAATTACAGGAAACCGTTTTTTTCTTTCCCCCTCCCCAGTTAGAATGTTTGTACCTGGAAGATCGTATACACGTTTGTTTTTTTTTTTAACGATTATTTCGACCGGTTTAGCCATTTTCCTCTACTCGTCGTAACCAAAAAAAAAAAAAAAAAAAAAAAAGAAAATTTTGTTTTTTCATTCGTCGTCATCAGCAACTTCGTTAACATGAATTGTTTTATTTGAGATAAGAGAACCAACGGGGGCGAGGGGGGGAAGGAAATGATGATGATGATGATGATCTACTGTACTTTAAAACTTTGTATAACATCAAATAATAAACAATTCGTATCTGTAAGAGTGAGAGAGAGGTGATGTGTTTAAAAGAAAGATTAGAAAAGGATAGGGAAAGAAAAAAGTGGAAGAAACTAGTTTTATTCGATTTGTAAATCAATGTCATTTACAATGTTTTCAATTATATATAAAAAAAATTTAGTTTTGTATGTGACCTTATAGGTGCGTTAAACGGTCACCATTTTCCTTTCTTTTTTTTATGATTTTTTTTTACATTTGACCGTCACTCGTAATTATTATTAATTTTTTTTTTCTTTCTTATTTCCCTTTGGCTATTCAAATATGTCGTATCGATTTGTCTTTTTTTTCATATACGTTTAATTACTTTTCCTTATAGCAACAGGACGACAACAACAACAACAACAACAACCACGACAACGTGACGATTTTGTTTATTATTATTATTTGAATCTTATCACTAATTTTCATTTACATCCCGCTCGCGTTTTTCATTATTATTATTATTATTAGTATTAGTCCCTCCAGGACCCATCAAAGGGGGGGGAAAGGATAATTGAATAATTGTCATGACAAGATGTTAATTATTTTTTTTTAAGGCTATGGATACTATAAGGACTTTAAAAAATCAAAGTTTCGTATTTTACGTAATTTTTTTTTTTACGCATGTGCGTGCGTGCGTGCGTGAGTGCGCGTGTAGTAATGGCTTGCGCCAAAGCAATTTATTATTATAATAAAAACATTTAATTAATAAAAAATTATTCCTGGCGTCGTCGTCGACATCGACGTTCTTGCCATTTTTTTGCCATTTTTTTTTTTTTTTGCAAAGAAACGAGTTTGAGGAGGAGGAGGAGGAGGAGGGGGGAATTTTCACGTTTTCATTCCGCTTCATTACCTTTCGATAAGTAAATTAATAATAATAATAATATTTATTTGCGATCGAAAATCGTTTTTTTTTTTTTTTCCGTTATCGTTATTTATTATTAATATTATTATTATTATTATTATTATGGTAATCATCGTAACGTGTTTAAAGTTTAACGAGAAACCTCCTTTGAAATTTTGACGAACGAGTTGATGATGATAATATAATAATAAAGGAAAAACCTTTTGAGCGGCGAAACGTTTAATCATTGATTTTAATGAAAATGTGCTTTCTCTTACTATTATTATTATTATTATGAAATTTTTTTTAATGGAGAATCCGAACATTAAATAATAAATTAATTACCGTCGTGGTGGTGGTGGAGGAAAAGGAAAAAAAGGAAAAGGAGAGGAAAAAAGGAAGGAATGGGGGAAGAGAGGGAGTTTTTTGGATTATCGTATGTTTTTTAATTTTAAAATAAGATTTCATTATTATTATTATTATTAGTATTAGTATTAATTTCGTGCGTTTCCCGAGGCAAAATGCAAAAAAAAAAAAAAAAGAAAAAAAATAAGTAATTACGCGAGAGATGCAAGAAAAAATATGCGAGTAATTAAAAAATAAAAAAAGGAAGATGAAAAAGGAAAACAAAGGAAGGCGAAAAAAGGAAAAGTTTACGCGAAATGACGTCACATTTTAAACAGAGGAAAAAGAAAAGTTTCATATAAGGAGTTTGTTTCGTTTTGTTTTATTTGTTACGCGGGGAGTGGAAGAGAAGGAGGAGGAGGAGGGTGCGATCAAAGGAATTTGAAATTTTTTTTCTCACGAATATAATAATAATAATAATAAATAATGTTATAATTTTTGAAAAAGAAAAAAAAATCCACCACGAGGAGGAAATCAATTTATGATTTATCACTCTTATGGTGTCGTTGATGCGTATAAATAAAGTTAATTGATATTCGTCGCAAAGGATGTTTGGCTTCCTGGGAACAAAAATAAAAAAAAATTAAATTAAATTACATGGCTGAAATCGAGTCACACGTCGACAATCAGGTTTTATTTTTATTTTTTTTTCCCCTCTTTTCGTCGCCCTCGTCGCGAATGAGGGGAGGTGAGGGGAGAGAGGGGAGGAGGAAGAAACTACAAACGAAATATTATCATTAAATTTGTTGGAAAAGCGTTTAAAAGGATTTTTCTTTTTTTTTTTTTCCCCCAGTAAAAACGCAAGCGATTTAAAGGAGGAAACGGGGGGAGGGGGCGTGGGAATGGTGGTGGTGGTGGTGGTGGGAGGAGGAATTAGAGGAGGAGAAGCAAAATAAGGTGTCACGAGTTATTTGCATTTAACGTATTTTAAAACCGAATTTTTATCATATTTGAAAATAATAATAATAATAATAATATGTAAAATAACGTTTTGTTTTGAATTTAAATAACGTTACGTAATTTACTCTATGAATTTTTTTTTTTTTTTTTTTTACGTCGTGTGACGATTATTTTTACTTAATTTGTGATTGGGTAAATCGGTTTTGAAAATTTATTTTGTTAACGAATTTCAAAATGGCGGAAATATTTATATATATTTATTCGAATGATTCGTTTTTGTTTCATACGAATCCCTTATATTTCAAAAGTTTTTTATAAAAAAAAAAAGTCATCTGGATTTTTTTTCTCTCAAGTTTTTCGACCTGAACACCAAAGCCGGATTGAAAATGATGATCTTTATGAATCTGAGATTTATTTTGTTCTCACAAGGGTTTTTCTCTTTCTTTCTTCCTTTCATTTTAAAATCAAGTTTTTAGATAGAAAAAGACATAAGACCACACGTGAGAGAGAGAGAGAGAGAGAGAGAGAGAGAGAGAGAGAGAGAGAGAGAGAGAGAGAGAGAGAGAGAGAGAGAGAGAGAGAGAGAGATGAGAAAAAAAGTATGGGACAAACCATTCGAATCCATTTTTTTTTTTTTTTTTTTCGGTTTTGTCTCAAAAATTATTATTATTATTATTTTTTGACACGTTTTCACATGAAATTTTTTATTTATACAAGTTTTTATTTATTTATTTATTTAAATAATAATAATAATAATAATAAAATTAAAGTACGAGTCGTTAAAATCTTTTTATCGTAAAATTCTGAAAAAAAAATTTTTTTTTTTTTTAACGCGAAAAAAAAAATATCAATAAAAACGATGAAGATTTCATAAGAAAATAATGATGATGATAATGATACATAAACACATAAATTTTTTTTTTTTTTTTTTTTTACGTATCCGTTCGTTTGACCTTTTATTTACACACAAGAAAAAAAAATTAAAAAAATAAATATTTTCAAATGTTATTATGATAGAATTCATGAACGCGCCCCAAAAAACGTGTGAAGTTAAGGCCCCGAAAAAAAAAAAAATATAAAAATATTTCAATGCTGTTGGCAATCCTTCAAAATTTATTTTAAAAAAACCGTTGATCGGTTTAACTGTCATGGGGTCTCCATTCGAAACTTTTATTCGTTTTAAAAAAAAAATTTGTAATAATTCTTGTAATCGATAATTTTCGTTGGGAATTCCCCATTCAATAATTTCATTCAAACATTAAAAAAAAAAAAAGTTTTGGCGTCGGGTTTTTTTTTTTTTTATTACCTTGAACAAATCATTGAACTAGTTTGCAAGTTTATTGAACTGACGATGATACCAGAAGCTTAGAAAGTTTAAAAGTTCCCCCGATGGTAAGTTTTTTTTTTTTTTTTTTTTTTGTAATGGAAAAAAAAGACCGGCAATTACTTATTATTATTATCATCATCATCATTATTATTAATAATGAATTCGCTGTGGAAAAGTGTCAAATACAAAATTCTTAAAATTTATAATTTTTATATGAAATCGATCGATATTTTTTTTTTATTAACAATATAATTAAAATCGAACCGTACTA
>NW_002987886.1:55215-68025 GCF_000006295.1 Pediculus humanus corporis | reverse complement strand
GAGAGAGAGAGAGAGTGAGAGTGAGAAGGAGAGACAGGGGGAGAGGAAGAGAGAAGGAGAGAAGGGAAGAGTGAAAGGGAGAGGAGAGAAGGGAAGATAGAGAGAGAGAAGGAGAGAAGGTAAGAGAGAGAGAGAAAAAGAGAAGGGGATAGAGAGAGAGAGGAGAGAAAGAAAGACAGGGGGATAGAGAGAGAGGGAGAGAGAGGAGAGAGGGAGAGAGAGGAGAGAGGGAAAGAGAGAAAGAGAGAGAGAGAGAGAGAAAAGAAAAAGTCATTTTTTCAACACGCGAATTTTTATTACTATTATTTTATATTATTATTATTATTATTACTATTACATAATTTAAAACTTCAAGTTAAGGTTTTCTTATTTTTTTTTCAATTAAAATTTATTTTAAAAAAAAGTAAAAACGTTCGAAATAATAATAATAATAATAATAAAATATAACGTTAAAAAAAAAAAAAAGTAAAAACAAATGCCCTTGAACTTTTTCTTTTATGTTAAAAAAAAAAAAAAAAAAAAAATTAGGTTTAATTGAAATTTATCATCATCGGGTTTCCATTGAAATGAGGCAAAGGAAAAAAAGGAAAAAAAAATTTTTCGTAAAACATTTCGAATTCAAACCCCCGAATCCTCGGGGGTTTGTTTCTTTTACCTTTTTTTTTTTTCTTACCGCAATTTATGTATTTTTTTCTTCTTCTTATTTTAAATATTTTGTTTTTTCTTCCTCTTTCTCTCTCTCTCTCTCTCACTCTCTTTCACTCTCTTTCACTCTCTTTCGATTTTTACTCTCCGTCATGTCGTTTCACTCATCCTCATAAAATCAATCAAATTTTATTCAATATGGCGTCCGTCAATGGCGGCGTCGAAATATTTGTTTTTTGTTTGTTTATCGAAAATCGATGAAAAACGACAAAAAAAAAAAAAATTTATTTATTTATTTATTGTATCGATTTAACGGTGGTTAAATTCCCGATCAAAACAATAAAAATAGTAATAATAATAATAATGGTAATAATTATGGTTTGTTTATTACGGTGATAATTTGAAAAGATTAATTATTTTTTATTATTATTATTATTATTACTATTAAATGAGAAGTGATATATAAAAGCGTGAGAGTGAGAGAGAGGGGGGGAGGAAATGAAACGTTTAAACTTTTTTATTTATTTATTAATTAATTAGTAATTTTTTAAGTGTAATAATTATAAAAAAAAAAGGGGCAATTAAAAATCTTTTCTTTTTAATTTTACGTGTCATTAGAATTTTGTAATATTTGTTTTTTCCTATCGATTGAATTCATAGAGTAAAAAAAAAAAAAAATTTCAAATTATTAGTGACGTGAATGAAAAGAAAATAAAAATGGAAGTTTTGTTTGCACAGGTAATTTAAACGTTTCTGCCAAATTAATTTTTAATGAAATTACGGGGACACGAGAAAATGTTTTTCGAATGTAAAATTTTTATCGGTTTTCTATCTCTCTCTCTCTCTCTTTTAGTTCTCTTCTCTCTCTTTCTCTCACATAAGAGTTTACGACTTTATAAATGTTTGTTGTTTGTTTGTAATTTAACACATTGTTTGGATCGAAAGTACCATCTTTGAAAAAAAAAAAAATCTATTCGTTTTATGTTATTAATTCTTCGAAATCGTTTTTTTTTTTTCTATTCCCACGTCAAATATGTACGAATTTCAAATTTTATTTGAATTTTTTAAACTTTTTGTTAATCTGTCGAAACTATAAATTGATCTACCGGTAAATAAATAAATAATATAATTTTACAGTCGTGGTTTTAGAAGAAAATTTTTTTTTTAAACTCAAAATTGGTTCGAGTGCGCGTTCAGATAAATTCAAACGAATTTTTTTAAAAGACGTGGATATATACACGTCTGAGGAAAATCATACGTTATTATTATTATTATTATTATTATTTTAAAGTGTCACGAGCGACGAGGGTATTTAACAACCCATTTAATTTATAGTAATCGGTTGTTTTTCTACGAAATTTAATATCATATTTAATTATTTGTTTACACGTTAAAATATCGAAAGGTAGGGAGGGGAGGGGAAACGATTTTAAACGGTTTTCGAGGTTAATAAGGTTTCCTTCGGTTTCTTTCGGTTTTTGTCGGATTAAAAAATATGGGGTTGGTTTTATCATCCCCAAGATGTATGGCAGGGGGGGAGGGAAAACGTTTTTAACTGACCCTCTTTTTTTCTTTGAAGTATTCATGACTTTTTTACCTGATTCGAATACCCTGAAAGGAGACAAAAAAAAGAAAAGTTTTAGGTCGGGGCTGACCAAGGTTTTTAATAAAAAAAAAATCATTTTCCTTATTCACAATTATCCAATTATTATTATTATTTTTTTTTTTTTTATTCGGAGGAAGTAGAATCGTAAATAAAAAATTTTTTTTTAACGGTCGTCGGTTTCGTTACAAAAGAGAAAAAAAAAAAAAAGAAAAATGGCGACGGAACTGCTCTAAAAAAAAAAATAATAATAATTTTTTTTTCTGAATGAATTTCCGTTCCCCCCCCTCTTTCTCCCCCTAAACTTTCGGTTTCGTTGCTTTTGTTTACTCCTACACTCTAAATACACGATGATTAAAATTATTATTTGATAATTTGTCGATTCTTCTGCCACGTTTTTTCCCCCCCGCCTAATTTTTACGAATTTCACGATTTAAATTTTTTTTTTTTAATTTAATTTAATTTAATGATTTTTAGTTTTTATCATTATTATTATTATTATTATTATTGCGCACTTTTTTACAACCGGAAGTAGAAACAAAAATTTCAAATTATCAATCAAACGTTATCATTAAATTTTTTTTTCTTGTTATTTAAATTTTTATATGGTAATTAAACGAAAGAATTTTAAAAGTTGTTAGAATTAAAAAAAAAAAAAAAAAGGGACCCCCGAAATAATAATAATAATAATAATAATATTTACGACGCGATCATTTAATTCCGCCATTTTTTTAAAACAAAAACAAGTCGGGAATATAATAATAATAATAATTATAAGAAATGATGAAAAATTTGATTTAATTTTATTCATAGTAATCATATATTATTATTATTATTATTATTATTATTATTATTTTAAGTTTTACCAAAAAGAAAAAGAAGAAGGAAAAAAAAATTGTGGGAATAAAAAAAAAAAAAATATACGAGAAAAGTTAACGAGCTGTCAAAATTAATTGTGAGTCCATCCATTTTGTTGTTGTTGTTGTTTTTCGGTTCAATAAGCCGTTTCCTTTTCAATTAATTTTTTCTTATTATTATTATTATTATTATTATTTGAAATTTAAGCGTGGTTTTAGATTTGCTTTCGTTTACTACACCGATTAAAAAAATTGTATTTTTTTTTTTTTTTTCTGTATATTATAAACTTCTTCGCGTTTCGATTGAATTATCGATTTTTTTTATTCGATTTTATTTATTAAATTATTTATTAAGCGAGGGAGTTTTTTCTTTTTGTTCTATGAATTTCTGTTTGTTGTTGACGATTTCGTTGGGAAAAAAACGTCATGAAATTTACACGCAATTACGTTACGTTTTTTTTCCTTTCTTATAGTTTCGTGGGTTCTTCGAATTCATTTCCCAAAGGAAATTTTCAAAATTTTATAATAGAAAGAAAGAAAGAGAGAGAAATAGAGTAGAGAGGGAGGTAGAGAGACAGAAAAAGAGAAAGATAGAGAGGGAGAAAGAGAGAAAGATAGAGAGATAGAGAGATAGATAGATAGAGATATAGACATAGAGAGAGACAGATTGATAAAGGGGGAAAGAGAGAATGACAGAGAGATACAGTAGAGATAGCGAGAGGTAGAGAGAGAGAGAGAAAGAGAGAGAGAGGGGGGGGAGACAGATAGTATATAGAGAAAGAGAGAGGGACAGATAGATAGAAAGAGTAGAGAAGAAAGAGAGAGAGAGAGAGAAAAACTTTTTTTAAATATTTATTTTAAGAAATTTTCATTCATTTCATAGAGTCGTCCATTTTTTTTTTTTCGGTTTGTTTGTTTGCGATTTGTTGGTTGTTGTTGTTGTTGTTTTTAAAAATACAAATATTTACATACGCGTGTATACACACACACACACACACACACAAATCGATCTACCAAAAAAAAATATTTTTATGAATATTTTATTGATTTTTTTTTCGTTCTTGAAAATAAAAAAAAAAATAATAATAATTATCTCTTCGATTACAGAATCTATTAAAAAAAATATATATATACACGGTAGCCAACATAATAAAAAAAAAAAAAAAAAGTAATACGATTTTTTTTTTTTTTACTGGCGAAAAAAAACTAATAATTTCAAGGTTTTTTTTTTTTTTATTAATAAAATTTTAATTAGATAAAGTAAAGTAAAGTAAAAAAAATTAATTATGTTTAACTAAAGTAAAAGTAGAATAATTTAAAGTGATCGTGCAAAAATCAAAGGTTGTACCTTAAGGGTAGAAAAAAAACCTAATAATAATAATAATAATACATCATAAAAATTAAAAACATTTCCTTTAAACGTTACAAAATGTCTACCATAACGTATAGGTAGAGAGAGAGAGAGAGAGAGAGAGAGAGAGGTACTCGCAGTTTTCGTGTTAGAATTTTTTTCTTTTTTTTTTTTTTTTTAAATAAAATGGGGGGCGCTGTAACGTATGGAAAAATTCTAGAAAGTTTTTAAAACCTGGGTATTCGTTTTCTACACCATTATATATATATTTTCACTTTTGTAAATCCGGTTTATTATCATTATCATTATTATTATTATTATTAAATTATTATGATTTTACGTAAAAATTTTATTATTATTATTATTACTACTCGCCTCATATCTCGATTTCGATGATGATGATGATGATTATGGATTGACAAACCAAACCAAACGAAAAAATATACGGAATTGACTTGATGATGATAATAATAATAATAATAAATAATAATAATAATATTTTTTACGTCATAAATGTCAACGTGAATTCGTGAAGGGTAACAAGTCGCGGACATTAATAAAAAAAACCCCAGATTAGTTTTTTTTCGATGAGTAAAATAAATAAATAATTTATTTATTTATTTATTTTATTTTTTATGTATTTTGATGACGTTTACAAAATTTTTAACGTTAAGGTACAGACGATTTTTTTTTTTTTTTTATAATAAACTAGTTTAAAGAATTATTTGTAAATGAATCACGTCGTATACCTTTCTGTACCTTGATACCACATTTCTATGTGCGTGTGTGTTTGTAAATAATTTTTTTATTGCACGATTATTATTATTATTATTATTAATGCGTGGAAAACTTTCTTTTTTTGCTTTTGTTTTTGATTCGATTCTATGTGGATGAATGGTTTTTCTAATTATTTTTATTATTATTATTATTATTATTATTATTATTATTATTATTATTATTATTATTATTAATTTAAAAGAATTTAAAAAATTTTTAATTTCTTAATTAATTAATTAATTATTATTATTATCGGATTTTTCTTTTTCCCCCTTTTTTTTTTTGATTTATGTATTAATTCATTCATTAAAAAGGAATTTTTTATTCGTTCAAAAAAGGAAAAAAGGAAAAAAGGAAAAAAAAAGTGTGATAAAATGTAGATTTTTTTTGAAAGTAGTCAATTTTTTTTTTCCAATGGAAAAATAATTTTCCGCTTTTTTAAAAAGAATTTAATCGTATTAAATGTTAATTATTATTATTATTATTATTATTATTATTATTATTATTATTATTATTATTTATAATTAGTTAGGGGGATGAGGAGGAGGAGGGGGGAGAAGGAGGGGAAAAATAAAATTATTTTTAATTTGTGTCATAGTTTAAATAAAATATTTCCTTATCGCGCATCCAACGGTTTTTTTTTGTTTTCGGTTTCGATTTTGAAAATTGTTTATGACAAAAGGTTTTTTTGGGGGGCCAGGGGGAAAGAAGGGTGGGAGGTCGGGGATTGGCGGCGCGTGGTTAATCGTTACGATCGTAGAAAATTTTTTTTTTTTTTTTTTTTTTTTTATTAGCTTGTATATAAATTTTTTTCATTTTTTTTCAATTTTTTTTTTTATTTTTCAAAACGCGTTTTACGGTAAATAATAATAATAATAATAATAATAATAATAATAATAATAATAATAATAATAATAATAATAATAATAATAATAATAATAATAATTTTAGCGTTTTCGTTGCGATAAAAAATTATAAACCTTTAAAATCGTAAAATATATGTATGATGATGATGATAATAATAATAATAATAATAATAATAACAATAATAACAATAATAATAATAATAATAATAATAATAATAATAATAATAATAATAATAATAATAATAATAATAATAATAAAAATTGAAAAACAAGTTTTGGGATAAAAGAAAAAAAATGGAAAAAAAGGTTGTGTGTATTTTTTTTTTTTTTTTTTTTTTTTGTAATAAATTTTAATATATACGTGCGTCTCACCATTATTATTATCATTATCATCATTATTATTATCATCATCATTATTATTATTCGCGTATATATTTATGCTTTTTTTTTTTTTTATTAAACTGGGTTAGGTAAAATTTACGTATATAATACAGATATATTTTTTTCCATCCTAATGTAAATTATAGGATGGATAAAACTCGGATAGGGTTTTACGCACACGCACACGCACACACGCACCAAAGCGTCTCTTTTTTTTCTGTATGCATAGTAAATACGCATGTGCGTATATAAACGTATAAATTTTTCGATTCGGTTTATAGACTTTGTTGCGACAAAGTTTGCTCGTTTATGCGTGAATGGTGGAATTATGCGTGTTAATCTACTGAATCCAACGGATTTTTCATTCTTCTTTTTCTAAATCCTTAGAAACCTAGGTTGATACCTAGGTTAATACCTAGGAAAGTTGTTATCAGAGTAAATGATAATAATGACAAAAAAAATTAATAAAAGTTAAAACGAGTTGAATAATAAGAAAGGGGAAAAAAAAATTTCTTTTATTTAATTAACGACTACCTTGTTTGCCTAAATTTACCAAAACAACAAAAAAAATTAAATTTAAATTTAAATGTATGGAAATTTTTTTTTTTTTTTTTGATAAAAAATGACAGTGTACCGCGCATGCGCGGGAAAAAAAAAAATTTTCGCAACCTGATTTTTTTCTGTTTAAATCTTAAATTAAATTTTAATTCGTTTAAAGATCACGATTTGATTCAAAAACAGAAAAAAAAAAAAAAAAAAAAGTCGTCAGTAATTAATTAAAAACCTGTCGACGTGATTAAATCGGGGAGTCAGATGGGGAGTCAAAGAGGGAGGTAGAGAGGGAGAGAGGGAGGGGGAAGAGAATAAGGAAACCTTGTCACATTTACACATAACGCAATGAACTAATTTCAACTAAGGTTTTTTTTTTTTTCTCAATATAATACCTTATAATTATTTATGTGTGTGTGTGTATTTAAATTAATTCGTGATAGTATTATTATTATTATCATTTGTCGAATCGTGAACTATAAATTTTAATAATTTATTTATATAATAATAATAATAATAATAATAATTTTTTTTTATCCCTCTTCCCCCTTTTTTTCTCAATGGCAAAAAATTTATTTATTTATTTAATTACTGTAAAATACTACCTGTTTCTCTCTCTCTCTCCCTCTCTCTCTCTCCCTCCCTTCTCTCTCTCTCTTTCCCCTCTCTCTCTCTCCCTCTCAACAACAAAAAAAAAGTTTGTTTTTTAAATGAACCTTCAGGCTATTAATAAATCGATGGAAAATTTATTTCGTACGCAAGTTCCTACCACATTATTATCATTATTATTATTTTTTTTTTTTTTGTTTATTTATTAAATTTAATACCCGGCATTCCAATCCATAATCTTGTGCGTGTGTTTGTGCGTTTGTGTGCGTGTGTGCGTGTTCTTGTGTGCATTTTTGTGTGACGGAAGTCGTTTTTTTTTGTAAACTCGAGTTTGTTGTTGTTGTTTTTGTTTTGTTTTGTTTTCTTATCTTGCGTAATAGAAAATGGTGATTAATATAAAAAAACAAAATATTCGGATACGGAAAACAAATTAAAAATAATTTTTCTTTTTTTTTTTCGATAATTATAAACATCAACAACAAACAACAAACAACACACGGTCAAATTTATCCGTAAGTAATAAAAGAAAATGGAGGAGGCATTTAACACCATTATTACGACCTTAAATTATTTTTTTATGTATTTACATCTATCTATCTATGTATGTACGAACTTATTGATTCTCATGGTCAATGAAATTTTTTTTTTTTTTTTTGGGTTTATAATCGAGGTTGAAATAGGAAGAAGAAGAAAAAAAAGAAAAAATTTGATGTGTAAGTGTGTTACATTGAAATATGATGATGATTTTAATTTTAAATAGGAAGGAAAACATAATGGAATTGATTTGCACGTTTGTTTGTTTGTTTGTTTGTTTCCAATGGTGTTTGTTATATACGATAACAAAAGAATAAAATCCTTCAAAATTTTGATGCGATGCTATTAAACCTCATTACTTTTTTTTTTTTTTCATCATTTAAATTATATATATATATATATTTGTTAATAACTATTATTATTATTAGTTTAGTTGTGTCGAAAATTTATTTATTTATTTATTTTTTCACAAAGTGTAAATTATAATTAAAATTTTTTTGTTTGTTTGTTTGTTTGTTTCAGAAGGGATTTTCATTTTTTCCCAAATTGAAAGGGTGAAAATGTTAGGTTTTCCAAGGTGATGAAGGTATTTCCGGTTTGCCGAAATCAACATCGGCGTCACCGCGGTCGAAAACGTCACATACAAAATAAAAAAATTATTATCATTATTAATAATTATTTTTCAATTGAAAAAAATCCTCGGTAGCGATTAAAATATAAATTTACATAAACACATATATCATAGTTGAATAAAAGATATTTTTTAGATTTAATTTTAAAGGTAATTATTATTATTATTATTTTAAAAAAATTGAATTATACGTAACGTAATTTAATATTTTTTTTTTTTTGCCGCAGATAAAATGTTGTCAAGGAGAAATTTAGTTTTGCGTTTAAGCATTATATTAAATGTAATCGTGCTTTGCTATGTGGGTACGCATTTTGTATCATATAACAATATAGAATTAATAGAAGATGTTCAATCGAGTGGGAGAAACGTAGCTGTGATAGAATACAACACTAATATAAACGGTCAACAAAGTCAAGCATATCAGCAAAGCCAAGATTCAAAGACTTATTATTCTCAAACTAAAAGATATTATGAATCGTCGGGTAGAAGCATATCGGAGAGTCCAAACAATGGCGGTAGAAGTAAGGAAACGATGAGCGAATCGCAACAAAATTATCAGGTGAATAAAAGTTCCGAAATGCAAGTAGTTACGGGAAGTGAGGACGTCACGAAAGGTTTCGAAGAATCCATGATAATGACGATACCGAAAAAAACATCATCCGAATTTTCCGGGAGAGTCGTCATGATGGAATCGAATTTGAAAACGACACAAAGCAAATTAAATTCGTCTACGTTCGAAACGGCGTCGCCGTCGGAAAATCAAAGGAAAAAAGAAAAAAAAACATTGGAAAATGTTATCAGGTGCCATGATAGAGAGCCGAAGCACAGGACGTCTCAGAGAGGAGATTTTTGGGTTCTATATAATTACGTAATGTCTTCGCGTAGGTTTAGATGCCACGAATCCGTGACTTATACGACACATTCGGATTACACGTTTTTAGATAATTTAGAACCTCTTATCGAAAGGTGGCGAGGACCGGTTTCCCTCGCTTTGCACGCTCCCGGCACGGATTATAACACAACCGTAAACACGATACAATATTTGAGAAAATGCACGGCGAGTTCAAGTTTAATAAGGGAATTTGTGACGTTTCACGTGTATTTTGGGTCCAAGTACGTGCCTAAAAAAATATTAAAACCCGATGAAGTATTGAAAATTCAAGTTAATTGTTCTCAACCGCCGCCGTGGTCGAACGTAACCACCAAACAATTGTTTAAAACACAGAAGAAAATTTTTTATCCGGTCAACGTTGGTAGAAACATAGCGAGAGAATCCGCCGTCACGCATTACATACTACCTTCCGACATTGAACTTTATCCGAGTCCTGGTATCATAGATGATTTTTTGGATATGGTCCTCAGACAAGAACTTCCGCTGAGACGTAAAAATTTAAAAGTTTTCCCTCTGCCCATATTCGAATTAGAATCCGATGCTCCCGTGCCACGTAACAAAACTCAATTGGTATGTATATGTATATCGTTTTTCCTTCCTTTCCGGAAGTGACGGTTATAAAATTTTTTCTGTTTTGATTAGGTAAAAATGTTGAAAAATGGCAGAGCAATACCTTTTCATAAAAAAGTCTGTCCCGGATGTCACACGGTTCCTAAATTTAAAGAATGGGTTATGGCAAACGAAACGAAAGGTTTACACGTTTTCCACATAGGGAAAAGAATGGGTTATTACCTTCATTGGGAACCCATATTCATAGGAACACACGATGATCCCTTATACGAAGAAAGGTTAAGCTGGGAGGGTAAAAGTGATAAAATGACTCAGGTGAGTTTTCTCCCCCCCCCTTTCCACGCGAGCACGTGCACACCCACCCACACGCACGCACGATCGTAAACGTAATTTATTAATTTTTTATTTTAAACTTTCGCACGTCGGCCCCCATCTTAATTTATCATTATTATTATTTCGTTGGTTAATAAATTTAAATAATAATAATAATTTGCCGCCGCATTTTTTCCAATGATGCGGTATTATTAACATAAATTAACCTTGGAAAATGCTAAGTATGAGAATAAAAAAAAAATGTCAAACGTCGGATTTTTAACATTTTGTAAGAATACAAAGTTTAAATGGAAAAAGTTAACAATTCACACGCCCACGCATATATACGACGACGACGACGACAACGTGGTGTCGCGATACAATTTATCTATGCAAAAAAAAAAAAAAAAAATTGTTCGCCATATTTAAATATCTATTTAATTTTTTACACGATTGTTACCAAAAAGCTATTATTATTATTATTATTGTGATTTTTTTTTTTTGCAAATTTTTCACTATTTGTGTGTGTGTGTGTGTGTGTGTAATGAAATGAAGTCTTGCGTATAAAAAAAAAAATAATAATAATAATAATAATAAAGTGAGAAAACAATATGTCCAAGGTCTGTAATTTTGTTATTAGTTTGTTTAACAGAGTCGAGAATTTCTTTTCCTTTGACATTTTTTTTTGTTTCCTTTGAAGTCATTTGTTAATTCAAAGGTTATAAACGGATTTTTTTTCCTTTGATTCGATTGTTTTTGACGTGCGTGCGTGTGCGCGTGCGTTTGTGTGTGTGTGTGCGCGTATTGGAAAAAATTATTTTTCAAAAAGGATAATTATTATTATTATTACAGGGTTATGTTTTATGCGTTCTCGATTACGAATTTCACATATTGGACAATGCATTTCTATGTCACAAACCCGGTATAAAAACCGTTAAAAAGGATACGGCGAGAGCCATATTGGCGGCAAAAACAAATTCTCTTATACAAAAGGTTATACTTCCGGAATTGAAAGCTTTGTTCGGTACGAAAAAAGGTTGCGCCGTCTGACACAAAATCACAAATCATAAAAGGTTAGTTATTTATTTATTTAATTTATTTTCCTATCGGATTTTGATTCCTTAATGATAATAATAATAATAATAATAATAATAATAATAATAATAATAATAAACAAATAAGAGCCTTGTCGTGTTTAAGAGTGACCATAATAATATTAATAATAATAAATAATCAAAAAATGTCAACAAAAAAAAAAAAAAAACTTTTATTATTTTTTTAATTTTTATTAATTTTAGTTGTTTGTTGTTGTTGTTTGTTTGTCGTTGTTTGTTGTTTCGTTGTATGAAAACATTTTGATATACGTTAATTTTATCCGTCGGCTGCTTTCCCCCCCCCCTCCTCCCAAATTTTATTTCCTTTTTTTTTTTATAAAATTTTATAAATTTCGTGTTTTAAAAAAAATTAACTCTTAATTCATCCGACGGTTGTTATTTACTATTATTATTATTATTACGACGTCGACGCCATTTTTATAAATTCCAATAATAATAATAATAAGAAAAAAAAAATATTTCCACGTAATCAATCGATTTCAATTTCGAAGAAATGGTAAAAAAAAAAAAAATTGATTTTTTAACCACAGGAAACAGAAAAATTTGAATTCGTTTTTGGCGGTAAAAAATAACAATTTTTAATAATGGTATGGGTAATTTTTTTTTTTTACATATCGAAAATCGATTTTTATTATTATTATTATTATTATTATTATTTATCTCGTTTTAAAATTATCATCATTATCATTATGATTATTATTATTTTTTTCCAGGTATCAGAAATGAAAATTAAATTGATGATGTGTTTTTCAATGGTTGTTGTTCTAGTAAATACGAAATGATGATACTTGGAAGCGGAAGGAGGGGGAGGGGAGGGGACGGAAGGGAAGGAGGGGAAAGGAGGCGGGAAAAGGGAAAGGGGAGGGGAAGAAGTATTTTCTAGTCTGATTTGCTCACTACTACGGTTACATTCGATATATAAAACAACGTGTATTTTTTATTATAATGACACGTGCATCGCGAATTTATATTGAAATTATCAAGACAATCTTGAATCGATTAATCGATCGATAGATCGATCTATCGTTGGGGGGGAAATTCGACGTTGTTTACATTTTTTTCTTTCCGGGTATTGTTTTTCGCGATTATATCATTACAAAAACAAAATGTCCGCCAAA
>NW_002987886.1:9617-54782 GCF_000006295.1 Pediculus humanus corporis | reverse complement strand
GATGATGATGATATGATTCGTTTACGAAAGTGAACAATATAAAAATTTTAGTTTTTTAGCCCCGAAAAAAAATTTTAGTATTTAAAAAAATTATTATTATTTCTCTCATTCTCATCATCATCATTCTCACGAATTCTAATCATCATTATTATTATTATTATTATTATTAATTAGTTATTTTATTTATTTATCGATTTTAATTATTTAAATAAATAAAAAAAAAAGACTGACTTTTACCGATTTTACTTGTTATTTATAATAATAATATGGAAAAAAAATGGTAGGATATGGTAAACTTTAGTCTTTTTATTATTATTATTATTATTTTATTATAATAATTAGTTATGTAAAATAATTTTTTATGTTTAAAAAAAAAACATCACACTATCAGCGTTCCTTAGTTACGACTTATTATTATTATTATTATTAATTTAAACAAAACATTCTATTAATTAAAGACATGATGTAAAAAAATTTTATTAAAATAAATTTTTAATAAAAAATTATGAAATAAACGGTTATTATATTCAATATGGCCGATATTATAAGGAAAGAATTTATTTTAATATAATTTTTTAACGCGATTTGTTTTATTATTACTATTATTATTATTATTATTATTTTTTTTTTATCAATAAATAAAAATACGTTACAATAAATAATAAAATCATTAAACTGTGATTGATTCTCTTTGACACTTATGGGGGATAAAAAAAAACACACACGGTGACGGTTATTATTATTATTATTATTATTATTATAACAATTTTTATTTTAACGGTTTTTTAATAATTTCAAAAATGGCGGTGGCGGGTATTTAATTTGGTGTCGGTTTTTATTTCTCTCTCTCTCTCTCTCTCTCTCTCTCTCTCTCTCTCCGGATATAAAATTTTTTTGATTTATAATTATAACGTTTGCAAAAAAAAGCCCGTTATTTATTTTCCTTTATTTATTTCTCTATTATTTACTTACGTTCGATTAATCGATATATCGATTGTTGTTCGATCGATTTATTTAAAAGTTTTAACTTGAGAGCAGACGACAAATGTTTGTTTGTGCGAACGAAAGGTGGTGCTATATAATAATTATGTACATTATATTATTATTATTATAAACAGAAAAAACGTTATAAAATACTTCCATTTAAAATAATAATAATAAATTTTTTTTTGCATTTGCGCATGCGTGCTTTTAATTTACTATCTTTTTATTTATTTTATTTCGTTACAATTAACTTTTACTTTTAATTTTTTTTAAAATTCAAAATTATTTGTAAATTTTTTAGTATAATATTTAGCGGCTAAAATTTTATTATTATTATTATTATTATTATAATTCGGTTTGTTTAATACTTTTTTGTTTTTTTAATTATAAATAAAGCCTTATTATTATTATTATTATTTAAGCTTTTTGCTAATTATTGTTAATTATTAATTAATTAATTATAAATAAATTGTATAATTAACTAAAATGATGAGGAAATGAGGTACGCGTGTAATATAAATAAATAAATAAATAAATAAAAATAATTCAAACAAATTTTATTGTTTTACGTTTTGTACATTTTTTTAATTATTTTGAAAAAGTTGAGACAAAACTTTCTCAAATAAATATTTTATTTCATTTCTCCACCCCCCCCTCTCTCTCTCTCTCTCAATTATTATTATTATTATTTTTTATTTTTTTGTAAAATTTATAATTTAATTATTTAAAAATTTTTTTGGCACGATCCGACGGTACAATTTAAATTTTTAAACAATATCATAATAATAATAATAAATTATTTATTTATTTTTTTTATCAATAAAATAATAATTGCCCGACTTTTTAATAATAATAATGATAATAATGATAATAAATAATATTGATGATAATTTATGTTATAATTAATTACGTCATATTGAATTAACGTCGAGCGTGTCACTTTTCACTATCATTATCATTATTATTATTATTATTATTATTAAGTTTTTTTTTACAATACGCATCGAAATAATTAATTAAATAAATATGGCAATTTATTAATTTTTTTAATAATAATAATTATTATTATTATTAATACATTAAAAAATAAAATTTAATTTAATAAAAAAAAAATTTAATTTTTGTAATTTTTTACAGGAATTTGTTGACATTTTTTTTTTTTTTATATTTTATTTAACACACAGAAATAATTTATTAATAATAATAATATTAATAATAATAAATTGTACTTTATCGACATTATTAATTAATTAAAAAAAAGTTTTTTTTAGTAATTTTTTATAAAATCACCATTTATTTATTTATATATTTATTAATATTAAGTGCTTATTAACATTTTTATTAATAATAATAATAAATAAATAAATAATTTTTTTCTTATCTGCTTATCGACTCGGATAAAATAGGAAAAATAATAATAATAATAATAATACATAATTTATTAAAATAAAATTTTGTACGATTCTACTAACGATTGTGGAATTCAATGGAATTTAATAATTAATATTTTTTTTTTTTACTGCACGGGTACGAATGGTGATTTTATTTTTATTTATTTATTATTTTTTATTTTAAATAAAATATTTACAACGTGAATTTAATAAAAAAAAATAATAATAATAATAATAATAATAAATTGGTAACTTAATTATTTTTTTTTTCTCTCTTAAAGACTCGGATATTATTACTTACAAAACAAAGAAAAAAAGACACTTCTAGTTAAATTATTATTATTATTATTTATTATCATTATTATTATTATTATTAATATTTTATTTACTTTTGCTATTTATAAAAAAAAAAAAAAAACTTTCAGTCACTTTTTACTTAATTCATTCATTCATTGATTTATATTTAACAGTGCATAATTTCTTATTTAAAAAAAAAAAAACGTTCCTTTTTCATTATTATTATTATTATTATTATTAACATTTGGGTTTTTTTTTTTTTTTGAAATACTGCAACAACTGAATTTGGGAAATTATTATTATTATTATTATTATTTTAAGGTTTTTTTGAAACAACCAGTCATTTTCCACACAAGTGTCGCATTTAAAAAACTCTTTTTCCATATTCCCCCCCCTCCTCCTCCCCCCTCTTCTCCCCCATTTTTTTTATTTGGTAATCTCTATTTAACTTATTTAAATGAAAAACGAATGACGTCATATCGCGAGGATTATTTTTGTTTTTTTTTTTTCCTTTTTAGTGTCCAACCATTTGTGAGCTGTGAGTTTTTCATTTTTTTTCTTTTTTGTATACAAACGTGGGAGGCAAACAAACAAAAACAATTTTTATGTACATCTGAAGTATTTACGTGATTGTTATGAGATTTCGTGATGAGCAGGCTAACTTTTCATATTTATATATATATATATATATATATATATATATATATATATATATATATAAAATAACAAATTCACTTTGTGTCACTAGAAAAAAATATTTTTAAGTGTTTGTTTGTTTGTTACTTTTTTTTTATACATTTGAATTAATATGATGACACCGATAATTTAATTTTCGTTTAATTCAAATTTTAATTTTGCTATTTCAAGTCTTAGTTTTTCATTTTGTAATTCTCGAGTTTGAAACTCCGTTTCAAGGCACATTATTTTCATGCTCACTGATTTTTTCTTCTCCTTTATTACTTCCATTTCCAAACACAATTTATTTTTTTCAACTTCTAACTTTGATATATCCTTAACTATTTTATTCCTTTTGAGCTTTAACATTTCCGTTTCCGTTATTAATTTTTCTAATTCCGCTCTCGCGTTTTCCCTTTTACATTCCGCGTAATCATCCCTTTCCATTATTTCTTCTTCGTTTTCTTCGTACCCGCTCGTGTAGACTCGATTTTTTCCCAACGGTTCCGTCTGTTTAAAAAAAAAAAAAGAATTTAATTTAATTTAATTTCATCTTTTCCATTTTTCACTCATTCGGTTAAAAATGTCTTTTTTATACTCACGTATAAAACAGCATTTTCTGCATTTGTTTGAACGTAATTATTCGGAATGAATTTCTTTTTTATCGGTGGCGTTTTTATTACTTTTCTTTTACGCGTTTGAAAACTTTTTGATAATTCTTTTAGCGTCAAATACCTTGGAGTTTCTTCTTTTATCTGTTTTATTTCTTGCGTTTTCTCATCGTCGATCTCTTGCTTGACCATAACTTCTTCGGGTTGTACGACTTTGTCGCTATCCGTTGCATCACCCGTTAGGTATTCTTTAAACGAAACACTTAAATCGTTAATATATATGTATCAAATTGATTTGTGGTAATTTAAAATACCTTTTTCCTTAAAATTTTCTTACCTTCTACTGCTGTGTCACCTGTATCTATTACTTGTATATGTTCACCATCTTGTACTATAACTATATGATCACCTACTTCATTTTCACCAGTTATTGTTGACATTAATTTTTCTATTCTTTGATCTATCGTCAAATCATCTACCCTTTCTTCGACAATTTCTTCTTGAGATGAATCGCTGAAAAAGTTAACACACCTTGATTAGCTCGATAGAAACTAAACATGAATCTTATAACTCAGGTATGCTTATAAATTTTGCAACAAAGAGCCCTCATTATATAATAATAATTATTTAAAAATAATACCCTTCATTAACGAAAGCAACTTCAATATTTTCCACATATTCTACAGGTTCTTGTTTTCTAGACCTCCTTGTCGGTTTGTCCGACAACAATAATTGTTGTAAAATTTGTTCAGCCTCTTCTTCTGTTTCGACAGCTAAAAAAATTATTTAAAAAAATTTTATATACTTGTTTACATTAGATTACACATGAATTACACTACATTATATATATATATGTATTACCATAAACTTTTTGAATAAGCATTAAAGCTCTATCTCTAGATATTTCTCTTTGATGTTTAACTGCAGCATCATATATATTAAATAAGTTTTTTTTGTCTAAATTTTTTTTTGTTACATAACGAATGTAATCACATAATCTATCTTTATCTGCTCCCAAAAGTAAAAGTTCCTCTACTTCTGTTTTAAGGTCCTCAGGTAGTTTTTTGTCTTGTGCAGCAGCTCGATATAATTCCTATTATTTTTTTAAATATTTAAATATTTTAAGTAATTAAATTTATAACTAATTTATGATATTAATTCTAAAAAAAAATTGTTCATACTAACCTCAGATATTTCATGATTGTGTGTTTCAACAAAACTCCTTACTTGCAAATGTTCCCTATCTTTTGTAACGCGTAAATAAACATTGGCTGGACAACCATGCCTAATTGATCTAAATACCATAAGAAACCATTAATGTAAATAAAAAACCTTTCAAAAATTATTAGCATGTGATTAAAATTGGCATTGTCAGTTAAATTTATGACGCACACAAGGTTAGTCTAACAATAAGAAATAATATTTTCAACGATTTTTGCAAGTAAACTAAATTATAAAAGCATTTAAGGTTTCATTTCGTTTTAAAAAAACCGGTAAAGTGAAGCATTGAATCGTGTGAAAATTTAAAATTTTAACGAATTAAAAAAGTTGCGTAGCATTGATTTTTCATATAAATGTTACGCCATTTTGAAATTTAAAAATTGACTTTAATTTATATCAATCATTTTATACATCACCGACAAATCAGTATATAAATATTACTTACGAAACAGAACGTGAACCACTACCGCGAAACCGAGGTTTCTGACCACCGTATATACAACTGTAAACGATGTGTCTGTAAATCAATTGAGGATTGATCACCTCATTCGGTGACAATTTTTTACTGTCCTTTATATAAAAATGACAAAAGTTTTGTTCAGAATATTCTGACAACTTTTGAGAAAGATCATTAAACGAACTAAATAATTCACCGACTACAAAGGTGACCATTTTTATTGTCAAAAACAAAAACAAATTGCTTTTCTAAAACCACGCCACGCCACACAAATGAAATAAAGTAGTCGAAATACCTTTTGAAACATTCGCTGCGCGATAAATTAATAAAAAGAATTTTATTTCCCGTAATTTTTGTATTTGAATATTTATTTTTCTACATGAAATTATTAAATAATTAAGTATATTTTTTTTTTAAATAAATAATACGCACTCATCTTTTGTTCTTATGAGTAAAAAAAAATTTTTTAATATTTTAAAACAATTTGTAGCGAAGATTTTTGAAAACAATAAAGCTTGGCAACTGGGGTTATGGCGTCACTACGTCGGATATACGTTAAATTATTATGTTTAAATACAAAGATCCATTATCTCAAATAATTTTAAGAAAAAAATTTTTTAAATGTTTTTGCATTTAGGAGTTTTTAAAGGTAAACATGCCCCGTAAAGCGGGAGATGCTGAAACCTCTATGTTTACCAGAGGTCGTATAATTGGTATGTACGAAGGTGGCGTACCAAAAATGATGATTTCTAAGAAATTAAACATAGACCCTAAAACAATTAGAAAATGGATATTAAGGTACGAAGCGAACGGAGAAAATGGGTTAAAGTCTATACCGAAACCAGGTGCTCACAGGAAAACTACTCCCTATGAAGACGTAGCTATTGCTCAAGCCGTAGCTGTCACTCCTTCAATATCAGTTCAAGAAATTAATAAAATGTTGGGGTTAAATATAAGTGCGCATACGATTAGGCGAAGAGTTAAAGATGCGAAAATTCGTGTTAAACAAGAAAAAAAAGAAGAAAAGTTAGCAAAGAAAAAAACTAAATCAGATCAAAGTTGTTCAAATACAATGACTAATAATTTAGAAGGAGAATGTGCTTTTCCCGTTAAGAAAAAAATCGAATCAGGAGTTAAAAGAACTAGAAAAAAGAAGCAAAATATTATTGTACAACCTATTAATTCAGTAAATCAGCAGCAAACAACATTAACACAATTACAAAATACAAATATTTCTAAACAAAATATTTCTTCTGTACCAGTACCAGTTCTTGAAAATGGAATACATCAACAGTACATTGCAAAAGTTGAAACCATGCAACCTACTAATTTATCCAATGAATCTCATAATCCACAATTAGCTCAAACTCATCAGTATGAAAATAAGACAGTACCATTTTATGGTTTTGCTTCAAATTCTGGTTATGAATTTTCTAGAATTTGGACTCCAGTGACTAATTTAAGGAATACATATTGTGAAGCGGCAAAATTGGGTAAATTTTTTTATTGAAGACCATTTTGAAAAATTTTTTTTAAAATTTATTTATGTAGTGCATTTTAATTAAATGTATTACTGTGTAATTTTAGAATTTGAACCAACAGAAGTAACACAAGTAACACATTCATCTGTACAAACAACTGGATTTCTAAATCCATCGGTTTCCAGCCCCAATTAGTCGCAACAGCAGTATTATATTTATTAAAAGTTCCAGCAGTACTTATTATAATTTATTTTAATTCAATCTAGGTAAGCTTATCTGAAGTTTTTTAAACAATTATTATATAATTTATTGACTTTCTGATTTATAAAATTCGATACAGTGAGTGACTTCACAAAATTAATATTATTAATAATGATAAACAGGGAAAAAAATGAAATTTTATGCATTTAAATATTAAAAAACCGAAAATGAAATTTGATTGAGATACTTTTACTGTTATTAAGTAGTTTATTTAAAGTGTGTTTATATTATATTATTATTTTTATTTATTTATTACAGGAAAATAAAAAAAAGTCATGAAGGGAAGACATTGTTACTATTAGTGTAAAAGATTTTCGAAAACGAAAGATAGTCAATTAACGAAATAAAAATCATAATAAGAAATATTAAATCTTCAAAATTTTTTTTACTTTACTTTATTTACATATTTGATTCCCAGTTAAAATTTTTTATTAAAAATTCATTTTATTTATTTAAATTTCATGCAGATAATTAACATTTGATGTTAAAAAAGTGATAAGAAAATTGAAATTTTTTTTTTATAATTTTTTGAAAGATTACATAGATTTGTAATATAATTAAGTACTTTTGTTTCTTACAGTTAAATTTTTTTTTTTTTTTGAATTATGAGAAAAAGTTTTGGTAGTCATGATTTATTAATAAAACGTTTTTAATTAATAACTAATTTATACTTACGAAATTAATAATAAAAAAAATTATTTATGAAATAATATAAATTGAATTTTTTTTATTTTAGTCAAAATCTGTGTAAAATAATACTACGTGTAATTATATATATATATATAAATTTTTGAGTCATTAAATTTATTTTTTTTTAATTATAAATATATTTATTTATTTATTTTTTTTTATTATTTAAATTAAACATTGCGGTAAAGTAAAATTTAGGTCAATGTCATAGAAATTATTATTATTATTGTTTTCGTAAATAATTTTTATTATTAGCATTTGGTAAAAAAAAAAAAAAAAAATTTCAGCACAAAAATTTATTTTGAAGGTTTTTTTAATTTTAATAAATATCATCATATTAAATTTTTTCAGGTGTAACAGGGGATTATCAAATCTAAAATTATTTTTCTAAATGCATAATAGTAAAAGGTTTCTTTACTACTACAATTTATAACAAAATAATTATTTAAAAAAGAAATTTAGTTTTAAAAATACTAAATGTAATTTCTTCTAAACTTAATTACATCCTTTCTAATGAACTGTATTTTTAACAAAGAAAACCTCAACGGGATTTATTTATAGAGAACAAAGAACTAATGATATTCTTTTTAATAAATTTATTTGTCGTTAATGTTATTTACTGTTTTTTTTTTTTTTTTAGACTATTTATTATCTCATCACCCCTCATTATTATTATTATTATTATTTGACTTAACCTTAATTATATATTAGAAAATGATGTGATATTTAAAATAAAACACGAGTTTAATTTCTCACAATATATTCTAATTTAAAAAAAAAAAAAAAGGTATAACACAGCATAATGGAATTAAAAAAAAATTTGTTTAAAAAAAATTGATTGTTTTTTTTTTGTTTGTTTGTTTGTTTTGTTTTTAAAAGTTTTCATTTTAGGCGGTAAAAACATTCTTAATAAAGTTTTTAGTCAAAACATCGAAGGGATAAACAAGTCGGTTTAGTTGGCAACCTTGCTTTCGTATTTCAAGGTAGCCAATTTTCTTTAGTTTTATTTGACATTCTATTTTAAAGGAATAGTTTTTTTTAATTTTTGATTAATAATTTAACATTTATTAATTGAAATGTTTTATATTTAATTATTAAAATTAATTAATTTTATATTTAAGGTAAAGTCTTTTTATTTATGGAATGTATTTTTTTTTTTTTTTTTAAGTTTATTAAATTATTTGTTTATCAATTTTCGTTCATTAGCTGGGAACAAAAAAGGAACCAATGAATAATTATTATTTTTATATGATCGTATATTAAATATTTTTTTTTTAAATATTTAAAATGAATAAAATCCATTTATTAAAAATTGTTTTTTTTTTTTTTTTTAAATAATGTTACGTGGCCATTAGGCTGTAAATGAGTGACTCATAAATTCAGTTATTCTGGGTAAAAAAAAAAAAAAATATTTTTTACATATTGTTTCCACAGATAACAGGTTTTGTTTTAATTGTGTAATTGTTAATTAAATATTTATCAATTAATTCAATTAATTTAGTGTTTAATTATTTTTTGTGAAAGAATACTTTATTAAAATTAATTTCTACTATTCCAAACATGGTTTTTTGAAATGACTATTAAATTATGTTAATGTTAGTATTTAAAAACTGTAACAATATTTTTGAAGGTTTAAAAAGTTTAATCCAGTAAAGAAGACAAAATTTTATTATAGAAAAATGCATTTTTGATATTTGACTAAATTACTAAAGTGATTAAAACAGTTCAAAAAAATTTTTTGTTACTAAAAGTATTTACATTAAAATTTTAAATACATTTTCACTTTAGATGTTAAATAAGTTAAATTTTTTGTTTTTTTTTTTTTTTTGGTTAGGTTATAAAATCATACATCACCATAATTAGAACTAAACCAAAAAGGAAATAAAATGAATCAGGTCTACAAAGCGCTTCCAGATGATAGACCAATTACATCACTCTGCATTGTAGAAGATCCGGACAAGTGTCCTAGCGGGTATACTGTTGTTTCTAGAACCTACGACCAAGATTCCGATGCCGATTTATGGAAAGAGAGTGGTTTTTTCGGTAGAAAATTTTCAAGATATTTATGTTTATCAAAAACAGTGGGTACTCAAGATTATGTAATTCAGTCTCTGTGCATAATTAATGAAAAAGATATGGCTCCACAAAATTTTAAAATGATACCCAAAACTTCAGACACAAGTGAGTTAAGTGAAAATAACCTAAAAAATTTATTTTTTGTAGTTTTATTTACTTATTTCTCTCTGTCTAGAGCAAAAAGCCTGGAGAAAAAAACAGTTGTGCTACAAATTTGCTCAAATTTCTACCTCTTCGACTGCCATTACTGATATAATTGTTTTAGGTAAAATGAAAAAAGCTCCTGAAGGTTTTGTACTGTCTGGGTAAGTATGTTTTTTTCTTTATATAATTGTAATTATTTCTGTTAAATAAAAAATGATTAAAATCAAATTACTTTTAATTGTTTCAGTGAAATAAATGGTATGACACTTTGCATTAGAGTTGGCAACATTGAAAATAAAAAAACTGGTTCTTTTTATCCCAATTTACCGTATCCGTAAGTTATAAATTGAAGTTAATAATTATTTTTACATATTTTAAATTACATTATTTTTAATAATATTTATTTTAAAACATTTATTTCAGTTTTATGCCTTCTAATCCTGGTAATCCTAGTCTAAATAATTCTCATCACAACAATCATAATTTACCATCGAATGGAAATTCAAGTAATCCCGATAATGTTGGTCCCCTGTTACCCTTTAGACCCGCGCCAAAACCACCAACATCAACGTATGCAACAATTTCTGGATATAACGGTAAGTCAAATTAATAAACTGAAAAAAATATTTCCCCCCCCCCTCCCCTCCCCCTCCATTTTGAATTAATCTTTAAAATTTTTTAAATTTTTTTTTAGGTTTAGAAGGTGTACCATTTATTTTAAACTCGAAATACAGTTTTTCTAAAAATTCTATAAAAGTGAGTATTTATAATTTTACCCAAAAGGTTTAAAGTTTTTTTTTTTTTTAAATCGAGAGTTGGAAGTTTAAAAAATTAAATTGAATCTTTTAAAATTTTTAAATTCAAACTAATCGAAATATAATTTATTGTTTTGTTTTAGGATATTCCAATTCCAAAACTTAAAACAAAATCACAAATTGACGAAGAATATTTTTACGAATTTCGAACTGAACGCGAAACTTAATTTTTTTTTACTAAAAGAAAGATTTTATATAAAAAAAAAAAAGTGCCAGAAATTTTACTATAATTCAGTCTGAATAATCATTAATAATAATATTATTATACGGACTACATTTTATATAAAATAAAAAAATCTCTTTTAATTACACACAAAAAAAAATAATAATTATTTTGGTTGTCAATGTTAATATAACGTTTTGCCAAAATAAATTATAAAAAATTTAGTTAGTTATGTAAAAAATTATTTTATTTTTTTCTCATAATAATGTGCCAATAATAATTTTAAAAGTAAAATTAAATTATTTTACTCAAATTAACAATCAAATTTAAAAAATTTAGAATTTAATAAGAAAATGAAGGAAAGTTAAAGAAAGGTTTACGTGCCCAAATTTTTTTAGTCTTTTTTTTTAATTTTTTTAAAAACTTGTAAATATATATTAATTAATTAATTAAACGTACTTTTATAAGCAATTTAAAAAAATATAATTGACTGTTTATTATCATTATCATTATCAAAAATCACATAATACGCACTTTAATTAAATTTAAATTTATTGTGATTAATTTATTATTATTATTATTATGTTTATAAAATGTTTAGAAAAATGTAAAAGTTAAAAGCAATTTGTTTTTTATTTATATCCTAATATTTTTTTATTATTAATTATAATATATATATATATTAAACTAAACGTTCTTAATAATTATTAGTGTTTTGTTTTTATTATAAATTGTATTATTTATAATTAAATATAATAAAATTATAGTTGCTTATTAATAAGCGCCATTTTTTATTATTATTAAATTTTTGAGTTTTTAATTGTAGAAAAAAGTGTAATTTTTCTACATAATTGTCAAATTTATTATTAGTATTTATTATATATATATATTTATTTGTTTATTATTTTTAATTATATAAATAAATATTGTTTAATATTTATTTATTTATTTTAGATCTGTGTATTAACAAAGCATTTTTATTTAATTATTAGTTAAAAAATTAGGTATTATTTTTTCCTTTTATGTTATATAATAATGTTTTACAAAATTTTTATAAATTTTTTTAAAATATATGCATGTTAATTATTATTTATCTTTTTAGGAAAAAAAAAAAAAATTAGTTTTTGTTTTTTAATGTTTTTAAGATTAAATTTTTTTTTTTTTATATATATAAAGTAAAATAATATTTAATAAAAAAATATGAAAGTATGAAAGTTTTAACGAGCAGGACTCGCTCAGGTGACCTTCGTCATAATGCTCTGACAATCCTGCCATTTATATTAAAAATCCAACGGTAAATTTTTTTCAGTTATTGTTACTGTCATAAACCGCGTTGAACGCGTGGCGAGTAGCTTGTTGTAAATGGATTTGGCGTGCGCGTCGGAATATGTCAAATTCATTTTTGAAATTTATTAACCGAAATTTTAGTAGTGTAATGTAAGTGTAATTGTTTAATGTGAAAAAAATGACGGATGGGTAAAATGCCAGGTACAATAATACCTGGACCTTTTTATAAATTAATCTAATAAGTTTCGATGACCGCGAGAACAACTCGTTTGATACCCTTTCCGCCATTTTGTGATATCTTATGTCGTTTTTCGTTAATTTTTTCTTTTGTTTTATCTCATTTCGGGATTTGATAAAACATATTATAATATACTAAATTAAAAAATAAATTTCTTTTTTTTTTGTGATATTTTAATATTAGATATTATTTATAATTTGTTTTTTATTTAATGTTTACGACGATATTAATTACCTGAGAATAAACGCGTTACATATAAATGATATAACAAAAAAAAAAAAAAAAAAATGTCGAGTGCTAAATATTTGGAAATGGAAGACATTGCATATAAGGAGTGGAGCGATCATCTTGATTTTGTTGCCAGCTCTCGTGCGAGTCCTTGGCTACCTGCTTACGGCTATCATCCACCTTCACCCATCCAAGAAATTTTTCAGGCACAACCTGATCCTTTTCTTTCTGGTAAGTTGTTTCAATCAGTCAGTCATTCATGTTTAAATATGTCTTGTAATAAAATTTTTTTTTTCTTTTCAAATGTCATTTAGAAAGTAAATTAAAAAGGCGTACTGTTATTATTATTATTATTATTACTAATTATAAATTCATAAATGTTATCTAAAAGAACAATAATAATAATAATAATAATAACAATAACGAGAAAGCTCGTATTGTTAGCTTATAGGTGTGTTACCTAATCATCATCATCATCATCATCATCCCTTCCCCTGACTCGGGTTAAACCTTTCTCTCTCATGATAATTTTTTTTTTTTTTTTACGTTTACGTAATTTAAAAAAAAATTAAAACCATTAAACTCAAATCATTCATCCATATTGAAACAGTCGAGTCCGTTTTTAAAAATAATAATAATGATAATAAAATTTAACCCAACCGATGCATAATCGAAAAAAAAAAACCAAAACTTTTTTTTTTTCTGGGTTCATTTATTATCATTATTATACGTAGCCAAAAAAAAAAAAAAAAAAAAATTGTTTGGTAGGATTTTTTTTTTTTTATCCAAACTGGTATTAAAAAAAAAGAAAAAGGAAAAAAAAATTCTTTATTGAATAACACAACCTTAAAAATAGAAAGAAAGAAAAAGAGAGAGAGAGAGAGAGGGAAGGAGGAGGAGGAGGAGAGTTGGAGAAGGGGAAGAGGGGGAAGGGAGGGATAGTGAGAATCCATCTAGAATTTTCTTTTTCGACCTTAGTTTATGTGAAAATTATTATTATTATTATTCCAAAACGTTTGCACACACACACGCAAAAAATTGTAAAATGATGTGTACCGTCGACTAGTTTAGTTAATGATTATTGTTAGTTAGTTAAATAACTCTTTTGTTTTCTCTCTCTCTCTCTCTCTCTCTAACTTTAAATAACTGGGTTGGATGTGAATAATCACGCTTTGTATGTATCCTCCATCTTGGATGTTTATGTATACATATATACACACACGTAGTATAATTTTTTTTTAACTTTAGCACATTCTAGAAGGTAGTAATCGAATAATAATAAAATTAACTGCAGGCCGCGTTAGTTCGAGTTATTTTTTTTTTTTTTTTTTACACTTTCTGTACTTTCTGAACATTTTTTTTTGTATGTTACACGTAGTTATAGTAATAGTCGGAGTAATTACCTTCTTTTGTTTGACACAAGAACAACACATTATAATGTGATGTGGTGGTGAACATCGATTATGGGAAAAGAATGTGTGAGAAAGTAGTAGTAAAATTTTTTTTATTTTCGCTAAATAGATCTTGTTGTGTTTGTTTGTTTGTTTGTTTGTTTGTTCCCATCATCACATATGTTGTTATGTTCATTGACTTGTTTTCGAACGTTCACGTTTTTTCCTAAAAAATATGTTTTCCATTATTGGCATATTATTGGACGTTTGGATTTTTATTAGAAATTTTATATAATGTTTACACCTTTTCGTTTATGGTGTTACCAAAAGAAATAAATTGCACTGTAAAAAAAAAACGTTCGTTTATTTCTTCTTAATAAGTTTAATTGAAATTTAATTGTGTAGTCGAGTCCTCAAGAGAGAGAGAGAGAGGGAGAATAAAAAGATGGCGAAATTATTATTATTGTTTTTTTTTACATTCGACAGCAAATTTACTTTTTGAAAAAAAAATTGAATTGTTATTCAATTATATTATGTGGAATTCAATGAAAATTGAGAAAAGGAAAATGTTTGTTAGTTTGTATTTGTGTTTGTATGCGTGTAAATGCATGTTTGTAATTCAATGATATACTTCTTAAATTGCTTTTACGAAATTATTTCTCTCTCTCTCTCTCTCTCTCTCTCTCTCTCTCTATCTCTCTCTAATTCTAATCGAAGCTACCGTTTTCTATAATTGATTGATGATAATTCTTTTGAAAGACATGGAAAAATTTTTTTTTAACGTTGATTTTTTTTTATAAGCAGAAGAAATATAAAAAAAAAAAATTGACGGCTCGAAGGCAAAAAAACAAAATGAATTTCGTAACAAAAAAAAAAAAAATCTCGACTGTGTAAAATAATTTTCACGAATTTGTTACAAAACACTTTCAAAATATTTTTTTTTTTTTTATTATAGAGATCATGTGGTGGATGTGCATTTACATAGAAAGTAACCGTGCGAAAAATTTTTAATAATTTTTTTTTTTTTTTTTTTTTTGCCAACTTTCGAAAAAAAAAAAAAAATCGAAATCGAAATCGAAAACAAAACAAAAACAAAACAATTTCCGTATTTCGGTCAATATCGGTTTTTAATGGAAAGGTTATGCGACGGTAGCAAATGGTTTATGTATGTAAAAAATTGCGTTATTGTATTTTCTTCTTTTATTTCTTTTCTCGCCATTATTTCACTTTGTAATTACTTAATCAATCGGTGGTAATGAAAATATCAAAATAAAAAAAAAAATAAAAAAAAAAACACATGAAAAACAACGTAATGGAAAACAACAACACGAAACGCAAAAACAAACACAAATACAAACACACACACACACACAGTCGCACGCATGCAATCTTCATTGAATAGGTGTTTATTATTATAATAATAATAATTATTATTATTGTTATTGTTGTTGTTGTTGTTGTTGTTGTTGTCTCCTTTTTCTTTTATTTTGGGTCATTCCACCTGAATGAAATTGATTATAATTAAAATAATACTTTTTGCGTTTTTTTTTCGTCTTTAAATCAACCGTTGTGAAAATTATCGAGTGTTTTTCTTTTCGATTGCAAATGAAATAATCGTACTTTAAATTTTATTATTATTATTATTATTATTATTATTTTTCCACTACTTTGACCTGGTTTTCTTAATATTAAAGATAATGTCATCATTATCTTTAAGATAAAAAAAAAAAAAATTGTGGAAGGAGATTTTTGAAGATGTGTGCTGTGGGAAAAAAAAAAAAAAAAAAAAATGGAACACATCGTCATGTGCGTCAATTTAATACCTGAATGAATCACGAGAACGGCATTTCTTTTGGCGGCCATTTTTTTTTATAAATAATAATAATAATATTACTCTATGATAAAATGTGCCAAAACTTTTAGTTATAACGTAACGATATGGAATAATAATAAAATAATAATAATAATAATTTTTTTTTAAATTTCCGTACTCGGAACAACAATAAAAAAAAAAAAAAGTCAAAATTTAATGTCATTTTTATTATTTTTTACTATTTTAAAATGTTGAAATTCTTGTTTTTTTTTTTTTTTTTTTTTTTTTTTTTACCCGTTTTTGCGAAATTATTACTATTTTATTATATTAATATTTTTAAAAAAAAAAAATAAATAAATAAAAAAGGATGATTAATTTTTTTTTTTTTTTTTAAAAATGTACTTTTAAGTAGTAGTAAGTGTCTAAAAAGAAAATCTTTCTCATTTAAATGGAACAAAAATTGTTGTTAAAATAATGAAAAGTCGTGCACAGCCATCTATTAGAATTTTTTAAAAACTTATTTGACTGTTTTGCATAGAGGAGAAATCTCAGAGAGGGAAAAATATATTAATAATAAATCTTACGGACGAAAACAAATTTTTTTTTGTGTTCGTATTTATTGTATTTAATAAAAAAAAATATATATATATATATAAATCATGTTCAATTATAATTTTATATCGTCCTGTAAATACTTTATATCATTTATTTTTTCATCATCACCTGACACAAGTATGATGATTGTCTTTAATTTTTATGATAAAATTTAATTACGTTTTGTTTATTTGAAATTATTATTATTATTATTATTGCTTATTATTTATATTTTTTTTTGTACTGTTTTATTAACTAATTGGTTTAATGATTGATTTTTCTTCTAGATAATTCTTCTGGAAGTCAGCAACAGTATTTGGTTTTGGAGACAATCATGGAAGAAACGTCGGATGATTTGTGCAGCGAGTCTGATAAATCGGGTCCCACGGGTTGGAACAGTGATTCGGATACCGACAGTGTAATTCATTTGCCCAAACCATCAGGTACGACTTTTTTTTAAAATGGAAATTTAAGTGTTTTTCAAGTTTGTAAATAGTAACGGTAAATTTTTTTGCATTAGATGATGTCGAAAGATGGAAAACGCAGCAAGACCGGTGTGATGAAGTACCCAAAAAACGAAGACGACGAATTTTTGAAAAATTTTCTGCGAGCGACGATGACGAACCGATGGATAATGTCGAATCAAATTCTTTATCGTCGAGATCCAGTAGTTTAATCACTTTCGAATCTCTAGAAAAGCATTGCGAAGATATTCTAGTATCGGCGAGTTCGGCCGATCCTCCAGAATTCAACATTCCTCCGGAACCTTTGAGATGGACTGTTTCTCCAGACAGTCCCAGAGAATCACTAGACGAATTTGATAGCTCTGACGAAGAACGTGGATTTAATTCTTCCGTCGATACCTTACATCGTTCTCATTCTCTGCGGGAAAATTTTCGATCTCGTAATGACACTCGGTTGAGATCATACAGAAGTTTCGATAGTTTAAATTTCTTTGAAACGTTGTCACCTCTAAGTTATACCTTACAAGAATTATCTCAAAGTCACAGCGCGTTAGATTTTGAAAAGGAAAAACAACGAGAGCAGGAATTTGTGATAAGAGACAAGAAACTTACGGCCACCACAGCCGACTTGTCCACCATGACCGATCCGTACGACACTCGTTTAAAGGGCCTAGGATGCAGATCTCGAAAACGAAAAGATATCGCCAGTTATCATTACAAAGAACCCAATCAATATAGAAATTTTAAATCCGCTTACTCGGAAGAGAATAAAGCAAAACGAAATCATTTTCCGTCGAAAAGAAAATCTTACAGTGCCGAGGGTCTCAAGGTTCAATTGTCTTCTATCGATGAAAATTCAAAGTGCGATGCAGACAAAAATCATGGTAGATCGGATCCCTGCTTGAACGTTCCATCAAAATCCCTTCATTCCGTTGAAAATTTGAGTGAGGACAGCGGTTTCGACGATCAAATTTCGTCCAAAAGATAAAACGAATAAAATAAATTTTAGAACTTCAGTTTTGAGCATTCCAGAAGACGGAGATGCTTCTCCTTCAGAATCATCATCATCGAATTTTTCAGACTGCAACGGAAGCGAGGAAGGAAGTGTTGTTTCCACAGAAGGGCGTGAACAGTGTAAAAAGTTAAATAAAAATATTGGTTCTTCTTCAAAAATAACCGAAATACAGGAGGCAGAGGTGAGAGGAAACGACGGCTTGATTCAAAATGACGCTGATGTTAAATTTAACTCAGGCCAAAATCAAACACACATGTTTAGCTGTAGCGCGGATGAGGAGGGACTATTTAAACGGGGAGAAATTGAAAAATTAGTTTCAACATCGTCAGTTCCGTTCGCGTCTCTCGTCAGTAACGAAATTGAAGATTCCGTTCGCTCTTGTTCAAATAATAATAATAATAATAATAAAAAATCCGAATTTAATGCTCTCGAAACGGAAAAAAATTCAAATTTTTTCAACGGGCCAGAAAGACATTTAGGAAATCAGTATTTTTTGAAAGACGATTTGACCGTTTGTAAAAGTCTCGATGACTTTGCATTCGAAAACATGAGTTCTAATTTAGACAAATATAGTGTTGATAATAATAATCGGGCAAAGACCTCTAGACTACCAGTTTTAAGTACTCCAAATTTACTTTCGGAAGTCGACGATGTTCTGCGACGCATTCCATCGGCCTCGTCGTCTTCACTGACTCACGTTCCCCTTAAATGTTTCGACGAAGACGATATCGACGGGAGAGTGATTAAAAATAAATTTGTGGATATAAAAAAAACTAATTTAAATAGTGAATTGATGAAAGGGTCTCAAATAAGTGGAAGCATAAAGGGCGTTCATTTTTGTCCGGTTGTTTCGGAAGTCAGTTGGCAAGATAATTACAGCGAAGTTTCGTCCACGGCTTCTTCATCCGACCCGTCGACGGATGAAATTTCCAATAGATCATTTGAAGAATTACGCGACATGGAAAACGACGACGAAGAATTTCACGAAATCGAAGAAAAATTAATTCCTCGAGATCGTCACGTAACGTGCAACGCGCAAAGGAATTCACTTCAAGATGACCTTTCGGAAGTGCCCATAATTAAATTTAAAAGCGTCAGCGAGCAAAACCTTAGCACGATTGATAAAAGCATGACGGCGAATAAAGGTTCTTGCCCTTCTCAAAGAAAAAATAATTCCGTAAAAAGCTCAGGAAATCCTGTGACCGTAGAACGACTAAATAAAGATGGTATGATTTTTAATGTAAATATTTCACCAAATGGATGCGAACCGTGCATCGAAGAGAAACCAGTTACGCCTACAATTTGTGTTACGCCCACTTCTTCTGGTCACGTGTTTGTCAGTGATGCCGCGCAGTCAAATGCGGAAAGAAGAACTCGGTTGTCAGTGAGCGAGTCGAATTTACCGACGCAGGATCATGGTAATGACGAAACAAGTTATAATCGCGCACATTTGGATCACATAGTCGCTTCCGGTAAAGACACGACGACGACGATGAAGAAGTCTAAAAGTCGTTTTGGCGGATTTTTCGAAAGGTTTTCACTCCGACGCCTGAGCAATCGCAAGGCATCTGGCGGAAATGGCAAAAAGCATAACGGTAAAAAAGAAGATAAGAAAGACAAAGATGGTCATTTCGCAGCGACAGCTAGCAACGGAGGAATACACGAAGACGTCATGATAATACCCCTTCACGGTCCGGATAACGAAGCCAACGTTAAAGAAGTATTTCGATCGGTGGTGACGCCTCACGTCGTTTCATCCAAGCCACCCTTGCCACCCAACTTTCAGCGCATGTCCGGTAACACTCGAAAGCATTTTTCTTCAGGGATCATGCCAGTCGGACTGCAGAATGAAGGAACAGAAGGTAAAGAAAATATGCCGGGAGTTCCGGAATGTCTTACAACGGATAATAACGATTCCACCGAGGGTTTATTAAACAGTAATGCTGATCCGAAACAAATCGATCGCAATAAACCCGTGGGATTATTGGAAACCGATTTGGACACACATATAACGGTTGAAAGTATATCGGGGCGAAGGCCTTTGTTGCAAAGCAATGTCGGAAACAATAAAAAGGCGAGGAGCTTGATGAATTTGGGCCTGGGAGACATGATGAGTGTCCGCGAAAATCAAGAGGAGAATTTACCATCGGGATATTTGGAACCTCCTACCCACAGAAGTCACGGTTCGGTGGCAGTTGACGATCGTGCCAAATCAATGGAGTTTTTATTGGACAAAGAAAATCAGGCTGCAATTTTGGTGAGTACAAAAACATTATATTTCGTTTAAAAAAAAAACAAAAGGGATTTTATTTAATTTAAAAAAAAATTTTCCAACAACTATTTAACTGCATTGCAACGTAATGTATATATATATATATATTTGGGGCGCCAACATGTCCACTCCCTGGCGCCACGACATTTCATCCCTTAATTACACTTTTTTTTTTTTTTTTAAAGAGAGAGACTGTGAAACCTTTAATTTTTAACGATAACGTTATCATCATCATGAGCATTCTTAATATTATTATTATTATTATTATTATTATTTTATCTTTTTTAGGCCCCAATTTTAAAAAAAAAAAAAAAAAATTTACAGTTACGTTCGTTGTAAATATTATTATTAAAAAATAATATAAATAACCGATTAAAAGTCTTACATAACAAATACACTTGAAATCGCGGAATCATTATTATTATTATTATTATTATTATTATTATTATTATTATTATTATTATTATTATTATTATTATTATTATTATTTTTTCGTATACGTACATAATATATTATTTTCAAATGCAAAATTTCAATTGCAGTTAAACGTGGGTAGATATTCATGAAACCGTGAAAAAAAAAAAAAAAATCTATTTTAAATGCTATTAACCATTCGTTCGAAACGCAGACATTTTTTTTTCTCTCTCTCTCTCTCTTCCTTCCCCCCCCCTTCCGCGTAATATACGATCAAATGAAAATTTTTTTATTAAAAGTTAGTTTTTTTTTCGAAAATTGAAAATTTCACCTTTACGTAATTTTTTTTTTTTTTTTTTTTTTGTAATCGAATTCAACGTTTGTTTTCCGTTTGTCCTTGCCAATGCAAATCGTTGAAAATGTTTTTTTTTTTTTTTTTTTTTTTTTTTCAATGATACGAACGCAGTAATAATAATAATAATAATGATAATAATAACAGCGATAATGATAATGATAATGATGATAATGATAATAATAATAATAATAATAATGGTTTAACCTGTTTTATTTTAATTCACGAAAACATGCGTATTAAAAATGAAATGAAATGAAAACGTTTGAATGTTGAATTTGTCAAGGTTATTATTATTATTATTATTATTATTATTATTATTATTATTATTATTATTATTATTTATATTATTGTATTTAAAAAATTGTTTTTTTTTTTTTGGTTTGATTTGAATTAACATTCTGGTTCTTTAAAAAAAAAAAAATCAAAATGAAGTCATTTTATCAAAGCGTTGTTAAAAAAAAAAAAAAAAAAAAAGGTATTTAAAACGTTTTTTTTTTTTTTTTTTCACGGCACATCACGGTATGTGACGAATGAAAATATAATAATAATAATAATAATAATAATGAAATGCCGGAAGTCGACGCAACCGTTGGTTTTCAATCAATCGATCGATCGATCGATTTATCATGATTTCCAATGGTAATAATAATATTAATTTGCGGAATAGAAATGCGTCCGGTACGTGAAAGTAGTTACGATTATAGGAATGAGGTTCGAGATATCGAATCGAATCGCGATAAAAGTCAAGTTTTTTTTTTTTTTATTATGGGTAATTGGTAAAAGAAGGTATGGGTATTGTGAGTGACGTAGGCAGTGAACAATTATTGTAATAATAATAATAATAATAATAATAATAATAATAAGCAAGGGAATTTTTTTATTTTTTTATTTTATTTGGCTCGACAAGAAAAACTTGTTAGGTGCGAATGTAGTAAGAAAACATAAAAAAAAAAAAGGAAACTCAAAACGAATACAAATTTTCATACCATAATAAAAATCAAAAAATTGATCGTGTTGCCATGCCATGATGTGTGTGCGTGCGTGTGTGCGTGCGTGTGTTGTACGTGCCACGGTTAACAATAATAATTACGACGTTTCTTTGTTTTTTTTTTAAATATATTATTTCGTCGATGGAATTATAACTTTATAAAAAAAATTTTATTATTTGATTGTAGATTTTGTTTTACGGTAGCACTTCCTCGTGTCATTAGAAAAAAAAAAAAAAAATGGCGGGTGAAATTATCGCATATAATGGCGAAAACAATGTTGCAATTTTTTTTGTTTAAAAAAAAGGTCGTAAATAAAAATTTTATCGTGATTTCGATGTTGTCTTGATCGGTGATGGGGGTGGCGGTGGGGGGGGGTCAATGGCGTTCAAATTTTCTTTTTACCGGTAATAAATTATTGTTTTTAATGACTTTTTTTTTTTTTTTGTTAAACGCCATTTTTTCTTCTCTATGGAACTTTATCGAAAAGAAAAAATGAAACGTTGAAGTGTTTTTTTGTGACACTTTTCCGGAGTGGGGATGGTAAAATTTTCTCTTTTTCTCTTTTTTTCTGGAATGTAGGTTAAAAATGTCAAAATGTGAAGAATATTTTTTTTTAGTAGGGTCGCGAAAAAAAAGGCTAAAGAAAATTTTAATTCAGTTTTTTTTTTATTCGAAAAATCTATAAAATATTAAATAAAGTGTATAGAAAAACCGAAGGTTGTTGTGTAATAATATAAAATAAAAAGAGTGAGAGAGAGAGAGAGAGAAAAGTATAAAACATGCGCCATGATTTCATCTTAAGCGCGACCTTCCGCAATTTTCCTACATTCTATATCGACCCGGTGGGGTGGCGGGGGGGTGGTGGGGGGAATTTACCGATGGATCCCTGCTAAATTTTTATTTTATTTTTTATTTTTTTTTGTAATTTCTATGTGAGATTTTTATTATTATTATTATTATTATTTTTTCGTATGAAGATGCCCGTGAGAGAGAGAGAGAGAGAGAGAAAATACGCGTTTCAAAACGAAATCGATCCGGTTCGTTTTTTTTTTTTTTCGCGTCCCAGTTTTTTTTTTTTCGGGGAGGAGGGGGAGGGGAGGTGAGGGGTTTTTCGTAATGGGAAATTCAATTTAATAAAATGATCCTTTCCATTATATTACAAGGTATTTTTACTTTTTTTGTGACGTAGAGGATTTAATATCACGGAAAAAAAAAAAAAGAAAACATTCAATTGTCAACGCGATAATAGGTGTTATTTTTCATTTGGCCCTTTGCGAAAAAAATTGACAAACGACCTCAAATATAATTTTTAATGAAGGTCGTGAAAGTGAGGGATTTTCTTTTTCGTTTTTTTCGTTTTTGATCCGTGTTTACGCACTCACGCACACGCACACTCACGCACGCACACACATGCGTACGTATATATTTACGATGGCATTCACGCACGTCGTATCGATTTTCCTCATTTAAATTTTGTTATGTGTATATATCCATATATTTATTTATTAGTCATTTGTCAAAGATCAAAAGCTGTTTCTCTCTCTCTCTCTTTGAAAATAATAAAAAATCGTAAAAACAAAAATGTCAGAAAGAGAGAGAGAGAGAGACGCCGAATGATATATATCATTATCATTCGTCAGTTTCCATTTTTTTACATAAAAACACGACGAAAATGTTTCTCCCCAGTAATTCTATTGTTTTCAAATAATAAATAATTTTCAATTTTAATTTTTTTTTTTTTTTTTGATTTGTTTCGTAACTTTGTGAATGTTTAAAATGACGAACCAAGTTTTTTTTGTTATAAACAAACTTTCATTATTATTATTATTATTATTATTATTATTATTATTATTATCACTATCGGTTTTGTTTTCTTATTTGAAATGTATATATATAATAATAACTTTGTCGAGAGACGACCGATAGCGGAAACGTTTCGTTTAAAATGAAGTATTATTATTATTATTATTATTACTATACTATGCGGTTACGTAAAATGAAAGGTTTTCTGATAAGAGAAAATGATAAGGATTCGAGGCGGCGGTGGTGCCTATTTACTAACTGACATAAACGCGAAATACGTCGCGAAAAAATTAAAAGGAATTCGTTCACGTTTCGATGATTTCGATATGTGATATAGTCTCGGACCCTCGTTTTAAACTTGACGTCCCCGTAGAATGTAAAAGAAAAAAAAAATGTAGTGGTGCTGGGGGGGGAGGGAAGGGGAAGGATTGATTGTCCATCGGGAAGGACAATCGATCGATCGTAATAAATTTAATGTTAAAAAATAAATCGATACCATCATCATCGTTTCGTCATGATCGTTTCTAATCGATAATCGATAATCGAATATCGAATCTCGATAGGCTTAGCGAATGTTTTATAATATGACGTAATTTAATTTAAACGAACGCACAATCTTACTCACGCGGTTGTAAATAAATAAATAAATAAATAAATAAATATTTTTATTAATTACGTAATTACGCAATTAATATTATTTTTATACGTCGGAAAATGAAAGAAGAAAAAATCATTATCGTTATTATTATTATTATTATTATTATTATTATTATAAATTTTAAATTTCACAAACAGATTTTTTTTTTTTTTTTCTGTTAATTTTGCTGATATTTACAAACTTTCATTTTTCTAAAAAAAAGTTAAAAAAAAGGGAAAAAAAATGATTATGAATTAAAAATCACGCGCAACGAACGTTTTTTTTTTTTTTTTTTAAAACAAAATGTCACGTTAAAGACGTAAGAGTCGCGTTCGAATTAAAATAAAAAGAAAATTTTTTTTTAAAATAAAAATAAAAATAAAATTTATCTAATAGAATTTTTTTAAATGTTATGCGCATGCGTGAAAATATTCTGGAATGTATCGTAGAGGTGAGTTTGTTGTTGACAAAATCGAATTGATTTTTATTTTTTTTTGTCGTGGTTACTGCCACGACCGACGAAATGACTAACGACACGTTAAAACTACTCTGATATCGTATTTGCCTTAAATTACATTACATTTACAATATTTATGATGATGATGATGATGATGATTGTAATAATAGTATAGTAGGTCAAACAAACAAACAAACAAAACAAAAGAAAATTTGTTTCGGACATGTTTTTCCCTGCGATCGGATTACGAAGGATGAGCAAAAGGAAAATTAGGAAAAATTGTGTCATTTATTAAAAAAAATTTGACAGATTAAGTTTTAATTTAAATTTTTAATTTAAATTTAAATTTTTTTTTTTTTTTGGTAAAAACATGAATAAGTTAAAAGAAAGGAAAAAAATTGAAATATTCAAAAGGATTTTAAATGGAATAATAAAATTATTAACGGTCGCGGTTTTCGGTGATTCACCCGCGGACGGTTTAAAACAAAATTCGATTGTTTATATCGGGCGTAAAAGAAAAAAAAATGTTAATAATAATAATGATAATGATGATAATGATTATGATGACGACGATGGGGAAAGTTTTGAATATGGAATTGATTTGATGTTATTTTTAGAAATCGTAAGTTTTACGTTTTTTTACGTTTTCCTCGTTTGCTGTCTTCCTAGAATTTATTTATTAAAAAAAAAAAAAAAAATGATTTCCGTTTGTTTGTTTGTCGCGGAATCGATCAATGTGAAAGTGATCGATATATCGAATCGAAAGGATAAATCGAAAAGGGAAAGGAAAATTTTTAATTACATCATTTTATGTGTGTTTGTACGCGTACATAAATGTAATTCACACCGAATTGTTATTATTATTATTATTATTTTTTTTTTCCCCCCGTAGGGTTTTTATGACTCTCGAATATTATTATTAATTATGGTTGTTCGTGTGAAAAATTCTCAAAAAAAAATTAAAACTTTTTCTTTTATTAAAATTAAATTTAAAAAAACAAAAAACAACACAAAAGACATTTTTTTTGTTTGTTTGTTTGTGCCGTAACGAATATTTATTGTTTTTAATTTTGCATCAAAGCGAAATTATTTTATTTATTATTATTATTATTATTATTATTATTATTATTATTATTATTATTATTATTCTTTTTTCTTTATTGTTAATGTTCTTTATGTGCAATATTTACTGGTTTTTTTTTTCAGGCGTAGGGAAAAAAACAATTAAAAATTACTTTTTTTCTCTCTCTCTCTCTCTTTCTCTCTGACTCTTTCTTTCTCTTTCTCGTTGTTTGTTTGTTGTTTGTTGTTTTTCTTTCTGTTTTTTAATTTCGTGGGAAGTAATAATAATAATAATAATAATAATAATAATTTTTTCGACGTTGTTAATTATTTTTTAAGTTGTTTAGTAAGTTGCAAATTAAAATTTAGAAATCATGAGCGTACCATCACTCGGGGGGAGACTTTTCTGTTTGTTTCGTTTGTTGGGCGATTCGAATTCATTTTCTAATGCCACGTCAAAAACGTACATTGATTTAATAATAAAAAAAATATAATAAAATTATCATTAATTACGCCAATGGTTAAAAAAAAATTTTTTTTTTTTTGCAAATTATTATTAAAGTGTTAATGTAGAGCAATAATGTAAATAAATCGTTTAGCATCGTTTCTATTATTATTATTATTATTATTATTATTATTATCATTATCATTATCATTATTATTAATATTCGAGTTATAAAAAAACGTTCGAGGTTAAATATAGTAATAATTTGGTAACGGAAACGTATCAGATGAAGATCATCATTTAATTTTTGTTTTTTTTTTTTACGTTCGGGACTAAAAAGAGAGTTAGGGAGATAGGGAGAGAGAGAGAGAGAGAGATAGAGAGAGATAGAAAGAGGACATTAATTAACTTTTCCTGACATTTTTTTTTTTACCCTCTTGTTTGTATTAAAATGAGTTTTACTTATATAAAAATAATTATCATGTTCGTACTCGTAACCGTCGTTTCCGTTTTGTTTTTCTAAATGATTAAATTTAAATTTAAAGATGTTGTGAAAAAAAATATACCGAAATATAATTTAAAAGATGGCGAAGCGAAAATATATAAAAGATATTTGTACAGGGTGAGTTTTTTATTTTTATTAAATTTTTTTTTTCTTCTTAACTTTGTGAATCGAGAATTTTTTATTAACCGTAAAAATTTTAAAAGGAAAATTTTATAAGGTTGTTACTGTTGTGTTGAGGTTGATATTGGCGGAAGTCGATTCAAAAAAAAAAAAAAAAAATTTAATTGGTTTCCGGTGAATAAAGAAAAGAAAAATGGCGACGTCGTTTTGAAAATGTATTTAATAAACAATTTTGTGGTAAATGTTTTTATTTATATATATTTAATGAAATATCGATTTTGTTTATTGTTAAATAATAAAATATTATTATTATTATTCGGGTGAAAGGATTTTTCGCTTTTTTTTTTGCTTTTTTCTTGTTCGCCCGAAGGAATTTTACGAAATCATATGAAGAATTAATTTTTTTTATAAAAAAAATGAAAATGAAATTGTTGTTGTTGTTTGTTCTGATATTAAAACAAACGTGAGATAATATTTATGTATATATACTATCCCTAAAAGGAAAGAAAATTTAATAATAATAATAATAAAACCGGTAAATTTTTTAATTTGATTTGTTAATTTTTTTTTTTTTTTAATTATTAAAGAGTTTGTAAAAAAACCTGAAATTTATTTTGCCCCCCGTTTTTCTTCTTTTTTTTTTTTTAATGCGAATCGAACGCGAAACTTTTCCGGGGGAGGGAAGGGAGGGAGAGAGGGAGGGAAGTCACGTACAAAAACGTTTTTTTTTTTTTTTTTCGACTTTGTATAATTTTTAAAATTTTCAACTCGGTGACGTGTATTTATAATTAAAAAAAAAAAAAAAAAAAAAAGTTAAAAAGTTAAAAGTTTTATTTAAGCGTAGTCAAAAACTAATTACTGTCAAGCCTTAAAACTTAATTTTTTTTTTTTTTTTTAACTCCTCCCCTCCCCCATGGCTCCCCCTTTCTCTTCCCTCCTTCTCCTTCTTCCCCTTACTCCCTTTTACTTTTCCATTCGTCTGGAATGTTTTTTTTTCCCTGATTTATTAATTTCGTTAAAAAATTACCTTTAATAATTGCTTTTTTTAAAAATAATAATGATGATAATAAATTGGCTCATGTTAATTAATTAATTAATAAAGGTCAAAGGTTGTCGTTGTCGTTGTTGTTGTTGCTGTTGCATTTTTTTTTTGTAAAATTTTTATACGCAAATTTTATTCATTTTTTTTTTTTTTTAAAAGGAAATTTAAAAAGAAAGGAAAAATTACAAGAAAAAAAATTTTTAACGATTTTATTTTATTACGTTTTCAGTATTTCAGTTATGGTTTTTGCGGTTGGTATTAAATAAAATAAAAATAATAATAATAATAATAATAATAATAATAATAATAATAATAATAAATAAACAAACTGATAAAATGTTAATAATAAAATGTGTGGTTTTTTTTTTTTTTTTAAAGGCTTTATTATAAAAATAATCTTTCCTAGGTTAGTTAGTATTATTATTATCAGTTTTTTAGATTAGTCCGTTAAGGACTAACGACGTATATACACACACAACAGGTTGAGTGGAATTAAATGGTAATAAAATAATAATTCGTGGAGAATCGTCAGAGAGAGAGAGAGAGAGAGAGAGAATGAGGAAAAAAAAAAAAAAAAGTTAAAAGTTTTTTAAATTATTTTATTGCATTTTTTCTTTTTTCACAGCCTCCGGAAAATGAATTGCAAAAAGGAGGAACCGGGGAAAGAGTCATGTCTGAGCATCAATTACGAGTTCAAAGATCCCTACAGAAATTGAATATTCCAGATTGGTACAAATCCTCGGCGGTATCACAAACTCCACAAGGTTTTCTCCTGAAAAGAAATTCGGATTCTAAAAAGGAAAATCAAAGATGGCCGGGTTTAGGATCGAAAACGACTTCTCTATCAAGTTTGGGATCCGCACAGCAAACGGCAATCAAAAGTCCCACGAGTGAGTATTTTTATATTATTATCATTATCATTATTATTATTTTCCCGTCGTTGTTCTCACTTTTACGTGACCGAATTTAAAACGGAAACAAACAAAAAATATTCAAAGGAAGGGAATTAAAAAATTTTAAAATGTCTCCTTGACCACGTGACTTTTTTTTTTTTTTTTTTTTTTTTTTAATTCACATATTTGTGAACATATGTTGAGGAATTAAGGAAAAGAACCGTTTAAGTTAATGTCCATTACCGTTATTGAAATTTTTTTAGGTTAGTTTTACGAAGCCGGATTTGCTTGTTTATCATCCCTCGGGACAATCGAGGTCAATTAATTTTTATTAAATGTTGTTGTTGTTGATGTTGTTGCCAAGTCATTATTAATATTTATACAAATATCCTCCGTGCATTTTTATTATTATTATTATTTTTATTTGATTTTTTTTTTTTAATATAAATTATTTATATAATAAAAAATTTCGCAACATTGCGAAAATAATTGGAGAGAAAATTAAAAAAAAAAAAAAAAGAATATCGTAACGGATATCGTATGGGGATCTTCGTTTGTTAGTTGTAGAAACAAATATGGAGGTCATTAAAAATTTTTTATTAATATTTTAATGATAATAAATGAGATTTTAATAATAAATTATTTTATTGCGATGATAAATTTTTCTATTAATTAATGTGTATAAAAAGGGCAACAAGTTGTGCAACGTAGTTGTGATACCGCTGTGATTATTTCAACGAAATGATTTGATTGGTCGGTTTAAATCCATAGAGTAAAAAAATAGATGTTTGAGTTGTGGCGCCACCGTCGAATTTTTTAAGCATTTAAATAATAATTTTTCCGCCGGTGACGTTTTTCGTAAATAAAAACAAAATGGCCGTTATCGTCATTTGATTTTTATTTCTTTTTCAAAGTAATTCGTTTTGATATAATTAAAAAAAAATTTATTTATTTATAATTGTTTTTTTTTTTTTTTTAATTACGTTTTTATATCGAGTAAAGAAAAGATAAAAAAAAAAAAAAAAGTTCATTTCCTTTTTCCTCTTTAAATCCGCATTTCATTTTTGCGGTTTTCCTCGTCATGTAAATAAAAAAATGTTTATACTTTATTTTTCGTTATTGCATGCGTGATTCATGTATATTAATATTAAAAAATTTATTCCATTACTTAATACAAATGGGGAGGGGAAGGAAATTACCTGCCAAGATTAGTTAAGGTGGGGGGGGGGGGGGTGATAAGAAAAATGGAAAAATGATTAGAAATTTTTTGACAGTTTGTAAAATATTTTTAAAAGCCATTTTTTTTTTTTTTTTTTTTTTTTTGTAAGATTATGAAAAATATAAATTTAATAATGTTTTACGCGTTATACGCGTTATTTAACGTTATTGCGAAATTTCCGCGGAAATAAATTTATTTGAAAAATAATAATAATAATTACGAGCATTTACTTACGTAAAAAAAAAAAAAAATGGTTGCATAACATTAATGATAATTTTTCTTTTTAAATTTTAACCTGGCATTTATATAAAAAATATTAATAATAATAATTGTATTTTTCCGATCACGGATTAACGGGCAGGCATCGAATGAATTTAATATCCTTTAAAGTATTCATTACGGTACATAAAAAATTATTATTATTATTATTATCATTTTCAGGTCACGTCATGAGTCCAAGCCCTACCCCGCATTTGTTTACAAGATGGAGTACGAGTAGATTAAGCAGCGGTTTAAATTCATCATCTACGTCACCCTCGGGATCTCTGAGGTCATCGTTTAATTACAGGCAACCTTATTTGGGATGGAGATCGCAAGAAAGGCTTACGAGGCCGAGAACACCGGCAGAAAGGTTGGCCGCGGGTCTTTTACCACTACAAAAACAACAACACGCATCATCAACAAACAGTCAGGTAATTATTTAATTTATATGCTTTTCAAAACAAACAAACAAACAAAAACAAACAAACCGAAAATGCATTATTATATATTAATCGCGCGGCAAAAGATTTTTTTTTTTTTTTATTATTATCATTATTATTCACGAAAGAAAATATGATATTTTTGATTACAAATAATATCGAATATAAAAAAAAAAAAAAAAATGGCGAAATCGAATCGAATCGAATCGAATCGATATTCGTTAATTTGAATTTTGGAAAAAAAAATGATTTTAATGCATTTTCAGTCGTCGATAAACCTTAATTTGTCAGAAGTTCGGACGTCAATTAAAGAGGTGACATCCGCCATCGTTCACTATGTTTCCGGGGTGCAGGAAAACGGGTCGAAAGAAGGATTGAGGTCGTCGTACCAATCGGGAACTTCTCCTCCCGATTCGAGTCCCAGAAGGCAATCGTCTCCGAGAGGTTCGAGCGGGAAACTTTGCTGGGTCGAAAGCTCTTTCGTGGGTTCGAAACCGTTGGATCAACCGGAAACTCCGCTCAGTCTCACCGAGACGTCTTCCATAAAACCGGGAACGAGAGCCGGAAACGATTTGTATTTGGATTTAACGCCGCACAAATCGACGACGGAATCAAATCCGACGACGTGTTTGAATTCTCATCGAATGAACGGTGAGTTTTTGCTGACCTAAGGTCAAAGGTTAATTTTTTTAAACGCAAAACAAAAAAAGAAAAGTGTTTTCCCTTTTTTAATTTGTTGTGGCACGTAAATTTCGTAATGATAGCAGTAGTTGTTAATACGGAGGATGGATTAGATAATGTTGGTCATCATTATTATTATTATTTGTTTTACATAGAATAAATAAACACCTATCATAGTTTTTTTTTTTTTTTTATTTGGTTCTTAGATGTTATGTACATGTTCAGTTTTTTTTAATTTATTGAGCGTAAAAAATTTTTTTTTTTTTTTTGATATTAATTTTATTATTGAACACAAAAGTATATATTGTAAACGCACATTTACGAGGGCAGCTTTTAAAATGGCGGCTTTTTTTTTTTAAATAAATAAATTTAGGTTTAATTTAATTTTGATAATAAATATTGACAATAATATAAATTTATATATATATATATATATATATATATATATATATATATATATATATATATATATTTTTTTTTTTTTATAAACGTAATTTTCTTTTTTTAATGAGAAAAAAAAAGAAAGAAAAACGACAATAAAGAGTGAGAGAGAGAGAGAGAGAGAGATTTGTGCGGTGATTTTGAAATTTTTTATTATTATTATTATTATTATTTTAAGGCTTTAAAAAAAAAAAAATATATATATATATATAAATGACCACGTGGTTGCCTTTTTTTTTTATTTGCATAGAGTTATTACCTTTAATTTTATAATTATTATTATTATTATCGTCGTCGTAATCGTTATCATTTGTTTGTTTGTTGATATGTGCGTAAGAAGGGGGGAAAAAACGGTCACTTCCGGTTTAACTTGATTTCAAGTTAATATATATTTTTATGTTTACACTCTGCGAAAACGATTCGATTTCCGGTGAAATTTTTTTATTAATTATAATAATTATTATTATTATTTAGTGGGGGGGGAGACATACGATTGAAAAAAAAAAAAAATGAAATACGAATAATTTTAAACGACTCGATATATACGATTCGAACGAAAATTTTATTTTTTATTATTATTATTATTAATAAAATTTCCATCGGTTGCATTTTTTATTATTATTATTATCATTATTATTATTAATAAATAATTTTTTTTTTTACGGTTGAGTTGGTTTTTTTTTTTTTTTTTTAAATTTCAGGACGTTTTTTAATTTACTTTCACTCGTTTGAAAAAAAAATGATGATAATAATAATAATAATAATAATAATAATAATAGGAATAGAAATAATAATAATAATAATTGTTGTTTTATTTTTTTCATCCTTTTTGAAACTTTTGAATTTTCAAAAAAGGAAAGAAAAAGGAAAAATTTAAAAAAAATCGATATATCGATTGTCGATGCTTCACATTTCATTCGAAAACGAGCGAAAATTTAAAAAAAAAAATGGCGGTTTTCCGGTACTATTAATAATGATAATAGTGATTACGACGACGGCGATGATGATGATGATAATTACGAATATAATTTTTTTTTTAAATCGAAAAACGACGTAGGAATTTCTTTTTTTTTCTCAGTTTATAACGTGTGCGATGTGACATGAAGTGTAATAATGACGTCGACTGTTTTATTATTATTATTATTATTATTATTATTTTTAATACTATTTCTACTGCTTTAATAAATAAAAAAAAAAAGGCAATTTTATAATTTTACACGCACACGCACACACGCATATATATATATATATATATATTTTTTTTTTTTTTCTTTTTTTTTGATAATATTTATATGTATCGTTTGTGAATTGTACTTGTAAATATAAATTTATCAGTATAAAATAATTTTTATATTTTATATAATTTATTTTATTTATTTATTTATTTATTTTATTTATTTAATTATTTATTTATTTATTTTATTTATTTAAAATTGTATGTACGTCGCGTTTATAAAATTCATTTCATTTATTATTATTATTATTATTATTATTGCTGCTGCTGCTGCTTTTTTTCGCTCTAAATGCATGTTTTTGTGACGTCATAATTTATTTATTTATATAATTTTATTGATGTCGGTCGTTCAAACGTAAGAGAAAGAGAGAGATAGTTAATTAAATTAATTAATTAATTTAAAAAAAAATTTAACGGAATTTAAAATTAAACTTAATAAATTTATTAATTATTAATTAAAATCTCTCTCTCTCTCTCTATCTATCTATCTATCTATCTCTATCTCTCTCTTTCTTGTGTTATTCAATATAAAAAAGTTTACGAGTTGAAAAAAAAATTTAAAAAAATTTATATGGAGGGAGTAAGGGGGGAAAGGGGAAAGGGGGAGAAGGATGTGAAGAGAGAGAGAGAGGTAAAAGGATAATAATAATAATAATAATAATAATAATAATAATAATAATAATAATAATAATAATAATTTTTAAAATTATATTCGTGGGTTATAATATAATATATAAAATTTAATTCATTGTAAATTTTAATTTCGGTTTTTATATATATTAAAAAGGATTTAATAATAAAAGTTTGTTGTGCGTGCGTGTGTGTGTTTGTTTGTTTGTTTGTTTGTTTTTAAACAGGAAACGACGACGACGACGACGATAACTTTGCGTTTTATTATTATTATTATTATTAATTTTAATTAAAGGTAAGTAGAAAGTTTTTACAAAAAAAAAGCTGATAATTATTTGCAACTTTTTTTTTTTTTATTAATAATAATATTAATGCTTATTTTGTTTGTTGTTGTTGTTGTTAATTAAAAATTTAGTTTTTTTTTTTTTAGTTTTTTCCTGTCGGTTTTTGTAGAAGATCATTTATTGGAATCGTTTTTGAAATTTAATGATGGGTTATGTTGCTGTTGCTGTTGTTGGAAATTTCACATGCTTTTTTATGTACATACACGTAATACTTAATTATTGATTTGCACGAATTTAATTTAAAAAAAAAAAAAAATTTCGTTATGACGTAACGAGCGAATGTTACCGAAAGGGGCGGAGCGCGGGGCGGGGAAAAGCTAAAAATTTTTTTTAAATTTAAATATTTAAAGGAGAGTGATAAGAAACGTTTGTGATAACGTCACGATCCGGGGGGGGGGAAAGAGGAAATTGTTCGGACGTTAATAAATTTAAAATTTTTTTTTTTTTACGTTTCCGTTTCCGGTTTATATTATTTTTATTTTTATATTTTTTTTGTATAATTTTTTTTTGCAGTTAATTATGATGATGATAATAATTGATTGATTGATTGAATTGATTTTTTTTTACTTATTAAATATTTTTCATAATTGATCGTGATTGATTGATTGATTGATTGATTGATTAATAACAAAAAAAAAAAAAGTTTTTACATTTTATACCGGATGTGTATGGTAAGTTAAATGGCCGAAAGGCTTAAAAAATTAAAATAATTTTTTTTTTTTTTCTTAAATTTTGTTTCAAGATGAGCATATATTTCTTTAACTCATTTTTTTATAACAAAATATTTTATTCTTTTTTTTCTTCTGTTTTTTATTATTCGTGTGATGGCGTCTAAAAAAAAGTGTTTGTTTGTTTGTTTGTTTGTCTGTCTGTTTGTTTGTTCATTTTTTTTATTTTTTCTCTCTCACACACACACACACACTTTATTTTAATCCAATTTTCTTCTTATTTCATTTCTAATAATAATTAATTATCAATATCAATTTTCTAACGGTTTGTGCGTGTGTGCGTGTGCGTGTGCGTGTGCGTGTGCACGTGTCTACATCTTTCTTATAGTTAATTAATACGTGAGAAAGTTTTAGTTATTATATTTTGTTTTATAGAGGGTAGTCCGTCGGTGGCGAAACAACGGGTCGAAAATACATTTCGTGATATTCAAAAGAGACCCAATCCCACATCGACCACGCTTGATGATATATTGGATTCCCTTTTGGGTTTGCCCCCAACATCACGGTCCCCCAGTCCCGGTTCGCTGTCGATAGCGACGACAGCCGCCTTCAGTCCCGGACAAAGTCGTAGTACACTTCTTCTATCTTTGCCCGAACGGCAACACCAAAGGCAAAGTTGGGGTGATATTCGAGCGAACGTCTCAGGTAGGAGTGCCCTGTAAGTTTCAACTTTTTCTCTCTTCTTTTATGACTTCAACATTTTTTTATTTATTATTATTATTGTTATTATTATTATTTACTTTTTTGTTTTTTTTTTCTTTCAAACTTTTTTTCTTTTTTTTTTCTTTATTAAATTTTCATAAGATTCATCATCAGCACATTTTTGTTTTCTCTTCTTCAACTATTGTTCGTGAATCTTCATTTGTTTGTTTGTTTGTTTGTTTTAAACTCCAAATAATTCATTTTAAAAAATAATAATAATAATAACAACAAAAAGGGCACTTATCATATTTCTAAACACTAATTTTTAAGCACCGTCACGTTGAAAATTTTTATATGCTTATCTTTAAACAACAAATAAAATTAATATTGTTCCGGTTTTTAAACAAGATGGCGACGTATGATAATAATAATAATAATAATAAAATTAAAATTAAAATTTATTCTTACATTACAGAATCAGCTAGCGATCCTGGGAATGCGGATTTCGCAAAGGAAGTAATGAGTCGTAGAAGGAAAAGCGACGGTGGTAGTGGCGTAAGCGGTGACGTGGGATTAGTCCGTCAAAATTCGGAACACAGGATAAAAAAATCCCAAAATAATGATACTGAAAGAGGGGAAACAAACGTGTCTAAAGAACATCATGCTCATATGAGTGGAACTCTTGTCAAATGCCGATATTCAAAATGTGGTAAAACGGCAAGCATCATGGAAGCCAAGAGAACATTTAAAACGTGTCATAATTGTTCGCACGTTTATTGTTCCCGCGAATGTAGGCGAGCACATTGGGAACGTCACAGACGTACTTGTTTACATTCAAGAGTTGGAGCTTTGTGTCGTCAAGTTTTAGCCGCTGCAAAAGAAGATGGTAAAACGTTACATCATTTATCAACGTTGGCACGTAGAGGATATTTAACACACGGACGAGGAGCCGTTAAAATATTTTTTTCCAGTCCCGAATTAGCAGAGAAATTTGTCGCCAGAGGTTTCGACGAATTGGGAGAACCGGCTTACGTCAAGTGGTCGGATTTATTACCCGCCGAAATGGGAGCGGATTTATTTGCCGAATTAATGAAAATCTGTAAATCTTATAATCCTGATACGAGGCTTGTTTTATATGTAGCCGTTTGTGTTGTTAGTGAAGTGCCAACTACGGGTGCCGTCAAATGGGAAAGGCAATTGGTTTCCAGATGTTGTAAAATCACATTAGATAAATCTTTGTTACCTGCTAAAGAAGATAAACAAAAACCGCCTCCGCTTCCGCCACGACAAACTTCTTCGGATTGCGTTAGAATAACGCGGGAAATGGATAATCCTGACACTTTAATATTAACTTCCTTACCGGGCATTACGGGTAAAATTCCAGAGCGTAAAATACGGGAAATAAGCTTTGTTAACATTCAAAGAGAATTAAAACAAAGAGGTGTTAGTTTGAGGCGTCAATTTCCCGAAGTATATAAAAAATTATGTTCCTACGTCGAGGGCACATCCGAACACTTTACTCCTGTTACCATATATCCAAGAGATGTTATTTCCGGTAAAACATTTATGTGCATCATAATGCCGGGTTCAGAACCGGAAAAATTACAACTCGTTCCAAAAGACAGTACCAAAGTTAAAACTATTGACGTTAGTATCGAAAGACAAGCTGTTTAAATAAATGCTGTAACAAAAAATTTTTACATGAAACTTGAATTCAATAAAAGTTAAATGTAAATCTTATTCTTACATGATTCAAATATATATATATATATATAAAAATATTTTGCTTTAAAAAAAAATGAAAGTAAAACAAAAAAATATGTTACGATATTTATTACACAGACACAAACACACACAAACACATACAATAATATTTATTTTATAAAATTATACAAAGTTATTATTACCATTATTATTATTATTATTATTATTATTCTTATTACTTTTTTTTAAAAAAATGAATTCAAGTAGAAAATTTCTTTTTGTTTTATATAAATATATATATTAATATTTTAATGTTAAAAATTTATTTTTCTTCGATAACTTTCTTAAGCATTTTTTGAACTTCGAATGAAGCTAATTCTAAAGGTGTTTTTTCTTCTTTGTTTTTAACATCAATTTGTGCACCTTTTTGTATTAATATTTTAGCAGCTTCAAAATTATTTCCTTCACATGCTAAATGTAATGGAGTGTTGCCATAAACATCGGAAACATTAATATCCAAATTTTTTCCTAAACTTAACAACAGATTAATAATTCCAACATCTCCTTTTGAAGCAGCTCTGTGTAAGGGTGTTGCTCGTCTTTTATCCATTATGTTAACATCAGCACCATTTTTTATTAGTAATTCCAAAATCTATAATTTATGGGATGAGTATTTACAATGATGAGAAAAAAAAAAAATGGTTGATGATAATGATAGTTAAGAGTTTAATGAAATTGTACCTGTTTCCATCCTTTAGATGCCGCATATTGAATTGATGAATGCCCTTCATTATTTTGACTGTTAACATTAGCACCCTTTTCGATTAATAACTCTACAACTTGTAGTTTATTAGCAGATGATGCTAAAATTAAAGGTGTCATACCTATCTTCAAGAATACAAAAAAAAAAAAGTTACAAACTTTGTTTTTTTATTATTAATGGGGAAAATTTTATAAAAACTTACATCATCAGGAGAATCAACAGGAGAATTCATTTCTATTAAATATTTAACAATTTGTGGAAAACCCCCGAGCGATGCCCAATGTATAAGAAGTCTTTCATTCTATAATTAAAAAACTTTTTTAATAAACGAATTTTACAAAATGTAAATAAGTAATGACTAAACAAATTTAAATAAAAAAAAAAACGTACAGAATCCTTAGAAAAAACCACATCTCGATTGTCTTCAACTTTTCGTTTAATTTCATCGAAAAATCCTTTGTAAGCTAAATCAAATACTGTATGCTCAAACCCGATCATTTTTAATTTTTTTTTTTATTATTTAAAACAAGTTTACACTTATTTAAACTTATGTAATAAATGTATTTTGTTGTTAATAATTAATGACACGGTGTCGTGGTTTCAGAAATTCTTGTATTAAATGTGCTAAAATGTTACGAAGTATTGTTGACAATAAACTTTTATCAAATTTTTTAATTTTACAGGGTAAATATTTGCCTTTTTTAAAAATAAATATTTGGATTTATGTTTTTTTTAATATTAAATTTGTATTATTTTATTTCAGATACTGTAGAATGTTCCTGTAAAGATTTATTCATTGGATTATTGAAGTCTAACAGTGAAAACTTATCTTCAACAAATACTTATTTATTATGTTTTGAATATCCTCCGGAATTTTACACTAATTCATTAGAAAAAACTGCAAAAATAGTCACTTATGATTTTTTTAGTGATCCTTGCGGATGGAATGAAAAATTGAATTTAGATGTTAATAACATATTATCGGATAAAACTAATTTGTCTGAAAAACTTGTATTTGTGGACTCATTAAATCATTTAATTGAGCGTTTAGGATTTTATAATACATATAGACTTATTAAAAATTTAAAAACATTTGTTAAAAGTTTAGTGTGCTTGGTTCATAATGATTTATTGGACTCAAATGAATTAGAAAAATTTGAAATGCTTTCGATGATTCAAATAAAATTACAGACAAACAATAATTTCAATGCAATAAATAAAAATAATTGTAAAGTAATAGAAATAAAAAGTAAAAAACCAAATGGAAAGATTAATAGTCAATTGGCTGAATTTTATGTAGATGATAATTTCACAATTCATCATCAAATTCATTCTAATAAACAAACATCTTCAAACAAATCAGTAGAAAATGATTTTGAGGGTTTAACCACTTTTAAACTAGGCTTAAAAATGAGTGAAAATGAGAAAAAAGCTAAAGAACAGTTAATATTACCATACCTAAGGTATTTTTCTTAATAATATATCTTTTTTGTAAAAGCATAATTTTTTTTTAAGAAAATTGATTCATAATAGTTTTTATTGAAAGTGTTGCCAATTTAATTTTTTTTTTTTTTTCAGGAATGAAGATAAAACTGGTTCTGGAAATATTATTTATGATTTAGAAGCATTGGATTTTGAAGATGATCCAGATGATGACTTAGATATTTAAATAAAATTTTTCTATTAATAAAATGACAATCATTTTGTATTTTTAAACCCAATATTAATCCTTGAAATATCTTCTACCCTTTGTTTTATTTCGTCTTATATCATTTTTTGAAGTTACTCATATATATATTTATAGAAAATTGTTTTGAAATAAAGTTTCAAAACAATTCAAATTCTATTTATAAACGAGAGTACGTTCAGAAATCAATTTAATTTAAACATACTGTTTTTTTAATTCGAAGTTGGTGGTACTGAGTTAGAAAGCAGAAATTTAAGAAAAAGTAAAAAAATATACAAAAAACTAATTTTATATGTTGAAATTTACGAAAATAATTAAATTTTTACTGGGTTTTAGTGAACTCTGAAGTTAGAAACCCTTAGGATAATGTCTACTCCAGCTCGTAGGCGTTTGATGAGAGATTTTAAAAGGTAAGAAAATATTTTCTATATATTTGACATAAATGAATCCCAAATAGCTCGATTCATTATGCGTCCGTGAATGCAAGATCAATTTCGGACACTTTTTCTGCGACGTATTTTATTGTTCTTTAATTTTCGTTACAACGAATTATTTTATTTAATTATGTTACATACATTATCTTACGTTGTTTTTTATTCATATTCTATGATTGTAATATTGTGAAATAGTCTGCCTATGTCATCGATTGACGCACGCTGCAGGCTTTACAAAAATGGTTTCTTTTTTTTTAATTTTGGCAATAGTTAAAAAGTGAAAAAAAATAAAATAATTAAATATAAGTTAAATATATATAAATTTTTAATATAATATTACTTAAAAATGATATGTATTCTCAATTTAGAGGAGTCCATATGTGAAACATGTAATTTAAATAACTGTATAATGGATAAACCAGTTTTTATACATAAAAAACAAAGTAATAAGGGTTATTTAAATTATAGTCTATGATGTAAAAGCTATAAAAAACTGAGAGTATTTTTTCATACTGTACTAATTTTATTTTTAATTTTTTTTTTTTATAGACTTCAAGAAGATCCACCTACAGGTGTGAGTGGGGCTCCAACAGATAACAATATTATGATTTGGAATGCTGTGATATTTGGGTTAGTTATTGTATATTAACATTAAAATTATACTAAAAGCTGATTAAATCTAAATTTTTATTTATACTTTTCTATAAATTATTACTCTTACTAAAAAATTTTTATTAACTAACATTAACAATAAAAATTTCCTTATATTTGAAATTTATTTTTTGTGTTCGAGTCATTGAAATCGGTTTTAAAAAAAAAAAAACTTTTGTTAATTTTAATTTTAATGTGTTTTCTATGCAAAATAAGTATCATAAATACTTTTAAAAATTTTCGTAACTTGGGGAAACTTAAAACGATACAAAAAAAAAAAATTTTTACTGCTTTTGTTTTTAAAACATATTTTTTTTTTTTTAATTTTCTCACTAATTGTTTTAAAATTATGTTTCAGGCCGCATGATACTCCTTTCGAAGATGGAACATTCAAATTAACCATAGAGTTTACAGAAGAGTATCCTAACAAACCACCAACAGTTCGATTTGTTTCAAAAATGTTTCATCCAAATGTATATGCCGATGGTGGAATATGTTTAGATATTCTTCAAAATAGATGGAGTCCAACTTATGATGTCTCTGCTATTTTAACTTCCATTCAAGTAAGTAAAACATTTTTATTAATAAAAAAAATATTAGCAAATTTACAACGTTAATTAAAATTAATTTTTTTATCATTCCACATTTTCGTTCTTTCGACTCACATTTTTAATCATATCATTCATAAGCTTTAATTTTTTCATTTTTTGAATTTAACGTTTAACGAAAAGTATGTGCTCGTTATTTTTTATCAATTCGAAATTTAATTAAAATGGAAAACTTTTTTTTTTTTTTTTTTGTTCTCTCTCTCTCTCGTTATTATTATTATTATTTTCTTGTTGTTATTATTATTAATTTTACAGGAAGTATGATTTTTATTTCAATTGTATAAAAGTTAAAATTTAAATAGTAACAAATTAATAAATTATAGCCTTGATGTGCCTCTATGAATCATGTTGTTGTCAATGTTAAAAAAAAAAAAGTTTTTCCTGGGGGTTTTTTAATTTTAAATAATAATTAATAACTAACAATATAATTAATAGAATTTTTATTTCAAGGAAAGAAAACATGATCACGATGATGATGATGATGATGATGGTAATTAATAATAATAATAATGCTTACGATAATAAAATCAAAATTTTAAAAATAAAAAAAAAACTGCTGCTGGCTAAATTAGAGACTTGGATTTTTTTACATGACCCCACCTTTCCAATAATATCATTTGATAAATTTAAAAAAAAAATTTAATAAAAATAATTATTATTATAAATTTTTTCTACTGCTACTACATTTTGTATGGTTTCGTTGGGGAGTTTCGATTCCCAAGAGATTTACAAAGTGAATGCAAAAAAAAAAAAAAAAGAGAAAGAGAAGAGAGAGGTTTATAATGAATGGTTTTTTTTTTTTTTTTCTTTGCAGTCACTTTTAAGTGATCCAAATCCAAACTCCCCAGCAAATTCAATGGCAGCACAGCTTTACAAAGAAAACAGGCGAGAATACGAGAAGAGGGTCAAAGCCTGCGTAGAACAAAGTTTTGTCGATTAGCAACAGAATTTTTATATATAAAAAAAAAAAAAAAAAAAAAACAAAAAAAAAAAATGGAAAAAAAAAAAAAAAATAATAATATTCAGTTTACATACTCTTACTCTTATTAGCATAACTCTCGTTAGTTAAATTTTAAAAAAAAAAAAAAGGGTATGATGATCCCTGAACTTTGCAGTAGTTATGTAATAAAAAAAAAAACAAAAAAAAATTAACAATACGATCGCTATCGTTATATATATAATGCGAAAAATAAACGAAAAATTATTATTATTATTATTATTACTATTACTATTATCATCATCGTCATCATCATCGTTAATTATTTGTTAAGAACGTATTGAGATAGTAGATTTTCAAAGGAACGAGAGAGAGAGAGAGAGAGAGAGAGAAAAGTTTTCCTTTTGCACCGTAATCAGTAAACTTTTTTTTCTTTTTTTTATTTTTTTATTTTTTAACCTTACAATAATAATAATAATAATAATAATAATAATAAATTAAAATTAAATGACGTAATTTTATTAATTAAATGCACTAATTAATTTTATTAATTGAAAATTTTTTTAAAAAAAAAAAAAAAAAAAAACAAATTGACTCGAAACTATTTTTTTTTTTGTTTCTTTGTCTAAAAAGAATATCTATTATTTATTTATTCGTGTTTTTTTCATTATTATCATTATTATTATTATTATTATTATTATTATTATTATTATTATTATTCGTGTCTCATCAAATGATTTTCTTATAATACCCTAACAAAGGAAGAAAGAATTTTCCTTTTTCCGGAAAATGTTTTTTTTTTTTTTTTTTTTTTTTGGTTTAGCTGCTGCAATTGTAATTCAGGAATCATAATTGAAGGGAAAAAAAAGAATAATAATAATAATAATAATAATAATGATAATCGCTCTTGCACCAAAAAATTTAACATTTTTTTTTTTTTATCGTTAAGGGGTGGGTTGGGGGAGGAAAAGGGGTAAGGGGGGGTGGGAAAAAACGTTTAAAAAAATGGTAGTAAAAATTGTGAGAATCTCAACGATTTGAAATCATATATTGTCATATATTTCAACGTATTAATTCAATTTTTTGTTTTGGTTTTTTTTTTTTTTTTTTTTTTTCAAAATGTTTTACATAAAAATGTCGTTTTAAATAATAAAATAAAATTTAAAAAAAATGATTTCAGTTTTCAATTTTTGTTTTTTAAATTTTATATTTAGCAGTCGATGTATTAATAAATTTGACACTTTTAAAAATAAAAATAAATTTATGACAGAAAAATTGGAACATTTTTTTTTTTTTTTTTTTTTTTAAAAAAAATTCGTGCAGGGTTAAATTTAAGTTTATTATTATTATTATTATTATTATTATTACTATTAGATTAGTAAGATAAGTTTTATTATTTAAAAAAAAATAAATAATAATAATATTTGTTTTGCCCCCCCCCCCCCCCCCGCTTCCCCCTAATGGCGGTATCGGTGTGTAAACTTTGTGTTTTGTTCTTTTATTTTTTTTAATTAATTGACAATTTAATTTGTTTTGCTTTTCAATTAATTTTTTTTTTTTCTTTTTCATTTATTTCCCGTCCATTATATATATATTATATATAATCACGGAAAAATAATAATAATAATAATAATTTTTTTGTAATCGGGACACTAAAATAATAATAATGATTATTTTTAAAAAAGAGTTTTTTCAATAAAAATGCTTAATGTTAATGAACTATTATTTTTTTTTTAACAATTGTTGTCAATTTTTTTTTTTTTTTTTTTGTTTTATTACTATTATTATTATTATTATTTTTTTTTTTATTAATCGTCAATGTATTTACTTATGGTATTTTTAATTAAAAAAAAAAAAAAAAAGAAAAGGAAATTAATAAAAATTACGGCACGCTGTTTTATAATTTGTAAAAATAAATAAATAAATGAAAAAAAAATATAAATATATATATTGTGATTTTTTTTTTTTTTTTGATTAGGCTAATAAATACTTTTGTGACTATTTGAAATCGATTAAAAAATAATAAATAAATAAATAAATAAATAAATAAAGCTAATAATAATTATTGATTTATTAATTAATAAGGAGAGTGTAGGTGGGTGTATGTTTGAATTTTTTTTTTAATTTCTTGCTTCCCTCTCTCCAGGGGAAAGAGAGGGGAAAAAGATGTATGGGTGTATATATTATAATATATATATATATTTATTTAAATAATTTATTTCAGTCTCTTCTCGATGAGCCGAATCCAAATTCTCCAGCAAATTCATTGGCCGCTCAATTGTATCAGGAAAACAAGAGAGAATATGAAAAACGTGTTGCTACCATAGTCGAGCAGTCGTGGATCAATTATCAAGATGCTATCGAACCCCATTAGTATTCCCTAATAACAAGCACAAGCACACAAAAAAAAAAAAAGCAGAAAACATTAAAAAATATTATTTTAAAGAAAAAAAAAAAAAAAAAAAAAGAGT
>NW_002987886.1:5672-9194 GCF_000006295.1 Pediculus humanus corporis | reverse complement strand
GTGTGAATTTTAAGGGAGTTTTTTTTTTTACTTTGAGGTAGTTTATTAATAATAATAATAATAATAAAAAAGAAATTTGAATAAATAAATAAATTGTTGGAAAAATACACGGCCACGTTAAATATATAATTGATTGATGAATCGATTAAAAATAATATATATAAATATATATATATTAAATATAAGAATGTGTTTATTTATAGAAAATGAATCAAAAATATATATATATATATAAATGGGAGACGGAGAAAAGAAACAAAAAAAAATAAAAAATTATTTAAATAAATTAAATAATATATAATATATATAATTTGCACAATTATTATTGTTGTGAAAAGAAAAAAATGTGTTTTGTTTGGAGAGAGGGATTTATAATATAACAAATAATAATAATAATAATTTTTTTTTTTAATTAATTAATTAATTAGGGGGGATTTTTTTTTTTTTTTTTGTTATGGGTAATAAATAAATAAATAAATTAGAATTTTTTTTTTTTTTTTTTTTTGATTTAAATACTAACTATTATAATTATTATTATTATTATATTTGAAAATTATATAAATAAATAAATAAATTTAAAAAAAATGTAATTTATAAAATTTACTTATATTAAATGGTAAAAAAAAAAAAAAAAAAAATCAAGGATGATGTCATTTGTTATTTTAATTTTTAAAATATATATATATATATATATATATATATATATATATATATAAGAGTTTCATAATATAATATTATTATTATTATTATTTTACACGCAATCTGGAAAATTATATATAAATATATAATAATTTAATCAATAATTTTATTTAAATAAAATAAATTTTGCACTTATATATTTGATTCTGATAATAATTTTTTTTTTTTTTCTTATGATAATGATTTTTTGTTTTGATTTTTTATAAATTTTGTAAAATAAAAAAGTTTTTATTCATTAAATTTTATTTTATTTTTATATATTTAATTAAAGATAATGCGAATAAATAAATAATTTGTAAGTTTTTAATATGATTCGCCATTAAAAATAGAATTTTTTTTTTTGTACGTTGGATTAAATGCAGGTAAATTCATAATGGAAATTATTTGTCGTGTAAATAATTTGATCGTGTCATTAGATTTCTGTTATAAACTTCGTTTTAAACAACTTGTTTCTTTTTAATGAAAATATTATTTTATTAAATAATTAATTGAAATATTACGTTTAATTATAAATAATACTCGTTTTTTAAAATGTATTTATTAAATTTAGATTTTTTTTAAATGTTTATTTTCATGTTTGATTAGTATAATTATAAAACGGAAAAAAGAAAATGTAATGAATTATGTTAAATTTGTAACTTTTTTTTTTTTTTTTTTTTTTTTTTTAAACATGTAAAAGAGTGAAAAAAATGTTTTTATTATTTCAGTGATTATGAGTTTGAAAAAAGTTATTGAAAAATTACCCGTACATGTGAAATGTAAAAATTCAATTTATCCAAAAAGTAAAAATATCGTTAGATTTCCCGTACCTGATGATAAAGTTTTATGGAATATCGAATGGCCCCAATATTCTCCTGTAGTTTACACTTCATCAAATCTAACAAATCAACCTTGGGCCGATCCTCCGTTAGAAACTCATAATTTTAATCCCAAATGGAATTGTTTAGATGGAAAAGTCAATAGAAAAAGTCATTTTTGTGAATATGCTATTGTCGATGGTTTACCCATTAATCCAATCGGTAGAACAGGAATTAAGGGGAGAGGAGTGTTAGGCAGGTGGGGGCCAAATCATGCAGCAGACCCAATAATCACCAGATGGAAAAGAAACTCTCAAGGAGTAATAGAATGTGATGTAAAAACTCAAAAACCCATACTTCAATTTGTCGCAATCGAAAGGAGAGACTGTCACGAATGGGCAATTCCAGGTGGAATGGTTGATCCGGGTGAAACAGTCAATCACACATTAAAAAGAGAATTTTTAGAAGAAGCCTTAGATATTTTTGGAACTTCAGACGATGAAAAAAATTTTTAAAAAAAACAAGTTGAAAAATTTTTTTCAAACGGTTTAGAAATATTTAAGGGTTATGTAGACGATCCGAGAAATACAGACAATTCATGGATTGAAACGGTTGCTACAAATTTTCACGATGATGATGGTAGTCATGTGAGTGAATTTCAGTTATCAGCAGGTGATGATGCTTTAAATGTTAAATGGATAGACATTAATTTCGATTTGACACTTTATGCAAGCCACAAAAATTTTATATCGCAAGTTGCTCGAATAAGAAATAGTCATTGGTAAAAATAATCAATCAATCAATCACCCAAAAAATATTTTAAAAGAATACATTTTTGTTTTTTTTTTTTTTTTTTGTTTAAGTATTAAAATATTGATAATATTTTACATTTTATGACTGTATCATTTATCTCAATTTCATAATATTTGTTTATTTATATTTAATGATGACATCATTAGTAAAATATGAATTGCTTTATTATTCACTTTACCAAAGCTATCGACTAAAATTTATTATAAAAGAATTAAAAAATAATTAATAGCAATCATTTAAACAAACTCTAATGCAAAAAAAATTCAAACCTGTTTAAATTTGGCGGTAAAATCATAGTTTTTAAAATACTTGAATAAAATATAAACATGATATAAATAAATAAATATATGTGTGACGTAATCAGATTTTTGTAATACCTAATTTTTATGACACCCTAAAATTAACATTTTAAATTGACCTTTTCCAGTACAGTAGGTTAAATTTTTTTTTGTTTGTTTGTTTGTTTGTTGTGGATAGGTTAAAAATGAATACTATTATAAATTTTATAATAAAATTTTTATATTTAAAAAAAAAAAAAAATTTTCTTTTGTCTAACACATTAAAGCATCGTTTAAAACAATTTTCAATGTTTTTACATATACCGTACATAAAATTTTATTTTTTAATAATCTACAATTAAAACATTATAAATAATTTAATTTAATAAAATTTAGTCGGGGAAAAAAAAAAATAAATAAAACAACTTAATAAATTTTATAAATTATAATTTTAAAAAAAAAAAAAATTACTACATAACTTTTTTAATTTTACACATTTAGGAGGGGGTGGGGGGGAAAAAAAGAAAACAAATTTTCTTAAATAATTATTAAATTCACGCAACAAAAAAAGCAATAATAATAATAATAATTTAAATAATAATAATAATAATAAAAATGCTTTTCAGACAAACTACTACTAATTAAGTAATTATATATATTAAAAAGCATTAACACATTTTTTTGCAAAATATTATTTTTATGTACATAACATTCTATGTATTATTAATAAGGCCCTTTTTTTTAAAAAAAAATTTTGAATTTAATAAAAACTGACAGAAAATTTTTTTTTATGCTTGGCAAACATTTTAAAAATAATAAATTAAAAAATGATATGAAATCAGTCGTGTTAAATATACAAAAAGGGGAGGGAGGGAGGGAGGAGGGGGTGGAAAAAAGAAAAAAAATCAATTATTGGCCACCGTGTAATTTAAATA
>NW_002987886.1:4150-5033 GCF_000006295.1 Pediculus humanus corporis | reverse complement strand
ATTTTGACAACTTCGCAACCCACCGGACAATTTATATACCGGACTTTTCTTTCGTCGAATTTTCCAGATGAACATCGATCTTCTTCTAATTCTTTATCCTGTGGACTCCAACTACAAATGTAACAATTGACTGCTTCCACGCCTGAAAAAAAAAAAAGCAAAAAAGCAGCGTACTAAAAAAACAGGTACGAGTTTTTTTTTTTTTTTTTCTTTCCCCCCCCCCCCCCCAGCCAATCCCACGCAATAAATTTAATAAAAAAAATTAAAATCTGACATGTAGCAAATGATCGTATATACAATTTTCTCTCTCTCTCACTCTCTCTAACAACCAAACAAACAATTTAAATAATAAATAAATAAATAAATAAATAAATAAAACTTACTTTTTTGACAATAAATAAATATAAAAGCAGTTAAAATCCAAAAAAATCCATTTGGTATTTCCATTTTGTAATTTTTTATTATTTTTTTTATTTTTTTTTATTTTAACTGAAAAAAATTTAAAATCAAAACAAATTAAAATTAAAATAAATAAGTAAATAAATAATTCTATTTATGTATTTAATTAAATAATTAATTAATTAATAAAACTTAATTCGTTAAATTCGAGAATCGATTTAAAAAAAAAAAAACAAAAAAAATTAAAAAAATTTTTTTACAATAACGTAATCGCTGGAAACGCGAATAAATTTTCTTGTTGTAGTTAATAATAATAATAATAATAATAACAACAACAACCACAACAACAAAAAGAGAGAGAGAGAGAGAGAGAGAGGTTATTTAAATAAAAAAAATAATTCGACGCAAATAATTTTTTTTTTAAATATTTTTTTTAAAAGAAAATGTCGTTAATTAAATTTTCTAATCGATAATTTCGAGTTTT
>NW_002987886.1:2021-3997 GCF_000006295.1 Pediculus humanus corporis | reverse complement strand
TTATTCGGAAATAAAATTTTTTTTTGTCTTCGAAACAAACACGATTTGAGAAAACATGTTTTGTTTGTTTGTTTGTTTGTTAATACCTATGATGGGAAAACATGTGATTAACATAATCATCGATAAATAAATAAAATAATATTAATAGTTATTAATTAAATTAAAAAAGAAAAGAAAAGAAAAGGAAAATTATGGACTTTTAAATAATTAAACGTAATAATCTTAACAATCTCATTCAATAACAATAATAATAATAATAATAATAATAAAAGTCGTTGTAATAAAAGGGGATGTCGCTCTCCACCCCCCATCCACCCCCACCCCACCCACAATCGAGTGATTTCCGTGTTTATTTGAATTTTGTTTTTTACAACAACAACAACAACTACTACTAGTAGTAAAAAACATAGCAACCGTATCGATTGTTTTTTTTTTTAAAACAAACAAAAACGTAAACATAAAGGAAAACATTGCGTAATTTTTTTTTTTTGTTTTTTTCTCTAAATCCGATTTGTAAAGTAAAATTAAAAATAAAAAAAATGAATGCAAATAACAAACGGTACACGTTTTTGTTATTAACCTTGATAAAAAACATAAACATAAACATAAAAACCATGATGATGATGATGATGATTATTTACCACAAATTTCTTACCATTCATAATAATGAGTAATTTTTAATTAATAACATTTAAATAAATCGAAAATTTATACGGAATAGGTCAAAATGAGTAATAATATTAAGAACTTGAAAAATAGTTGAGTCAGAATTATCATTATTATTATTTTTTGGAATTCCGGTGGTGATGGTGGCGATGGTGGTGGTGGTGGTGGTGGTGGTGATGGTAATTGTGGTGATTTTTAACTTTTTTATAAAATTTTTTTTTTTTTTCTCTTAATAATCACAAATCATTGGAATAAATTGTATGTAAAAGTTTTCAAAATGTTATCCAGGAATAAATAAAATCCGGTCATTATTATTATTATTATTATTGATAATAGAGGCTTTAATCCTTCCATTAAAATAATAATAATAATAATGATTTTTATTTCGAGTTTCGAGAGAAAGAAACGTTTTTGTGCGGATTCTTATGTCGTATAGTTAAATAAAAAAAAATGGCCTCAAGTCAAAAAAAGTTATTATGCTCACCGACCTCGAACCTGAATTTTTTTTTTTTTTTTGTGTGTGTGGTTTTCCACACGAAATTCTATTTTATTTGATTTAATTCAACGGGGAGGTGGGGGGGGGGAAATTAAAATTCACGAATGAAATTAACAAAAAAAAAAAAAAATTAACAACCATCATGTGTGTTATATTTTTTAATATTGCAACACCATGTAATATTATTTTTATTGTTTTCCTTCGGTCCTGCTATAAATTATTTTTAGGTCAAATTCACGCGCCGAAAACCTGTTTTTTTTTTTTTTTTAAATATTCTTATTTTCTTTGTTTAGAACCTAATGTATGTATATTAATAAAAAATAACAAAAAAAAAAACAAAACAAAAAAAATTAAAATAAAACGCATTATGGGAAAATTACTTTAACGACATGTTTACTTTTTTTTAAAAAGAAAAAAACATTTGAAATCAGTATAAATAACTAGAATCCTTTTAAATAATAATAATAATAATAATAAAATAAAAGTAAGTAGTTTTTTTTTTTTTTTTATTATACAATTGCAAAACTAATTGGAAATAGTGGGAAAATAATTTTTTTGCATTTATTAATTTTTTTTTTTTGATTAATAAATAAATAAATAAATAAATAAATTAATTAATAAAATAATAATAATAGTATTTTGTAGTCGTTTTTTACAATAATAATAATAATTTTTTTACGCCACTGACAACTGACAAATAAATTTTCGCACGTTTTTAATTTTTGAAATGGTAACCACGTAAAAATTATAAATTATAATTAATAATATCTTTACACATAAAATGTTGTGCCAACTTAAAAAAATTAAAAATAAA
>NW_002987886.1:0-2001 GCF_000006295.1 Pediculus humanus corporis | reverse complement strand
TTATTTCTGTACTTTTTTTAAAAAAAAGCAAATGGAAAAGTGAAAGGTTGAATTTTTTGTTGCATATAAAATAATAATAATAATAATAAAAGGATTTATTTTCTATTAGGTTTTTTTTTGCGCAAACATTCAAATTTATTATTATTATTATTATTATTATCAATACTTTTCATAACCACAAAAAAATTACTTAATGCGGGGGGTAAAAGATTGGGGGGAGGGAGAGGTGTGAAAAAGAAAAGGAAAATTTTAAACGTTACACATGTAAATATTATTTGGGTTGGGTGGAGAAACAAAAACATCACTGACCTTTAACATTAATAATAATAATAATAATAATAAAAACATTTTAAAAAAAAAAAATCGTTTTTAAAAAGTTTTCCTTGAAATAAAATAAAATAAAATAAAATAAAATTTTTTTTCGTATGGTTTCAGTTTAACGTTAAAAAATTACATAAAAGAAAAAAAAAATTCTATCGGTTTATTTTTTTTTGCTGTTGCTTAGTTGACCTCATTATTATTATTATTCTTGAAATTGAATTTTTTTTAAAATATTTTTTGTAAACCGAAATGATTATTAATAATAATATAATAAATAATTTTGATTTAAATACTCACATATTAAACAATAACGAATAAGGGATCAATTAAGGTATGATGATCCCTTTTTTTGTAAACAAAAGAACATTAGAATCAGAAAAATTTATTAATTATTTATTATCTCGTATTTTTTCTCGTAATATCGTTATCGAATAATATATTTAATAACAACAACAATAACAATAACAAACATAACAAACAACAACAACAAAAAGTTATTTTTCGTTTGAAAATTTAAAAATAATTTTAAACCGTTCACAAACCAAGGCTCGAGCTAACTGAGACCATAACAAGCAACAACTCACCTCTCATGCGCATAAACTTGGCAACCCGATCGATCTCGTTTCCCGCGTTTTTTTTTTCTAACGATTTTTTTGTTTTTGTTTTTTTTTTTTTCGTTCGTTTTATTAAAATGACAGAAATTCGAAAAAATTAAAAAATTCGTCTGTGATACAATTTTATTAATTAATAATTTATGTTATTTATTTATTTTGTGTATCGTTTTAATTTACGTCGGAAAATTTTTTTTTTTTTTTTAATCTCCTAATATCAACAGGTTATCCGATTGAAAAAGAAAATGGCGGACGGGGATGAAAGGAAACGGTTGAAATGAAAAGAAAATTTACTCGTTTCATTAAATTTTGTTTAAAAAGCAAAAAGGGAAAATTACGCGGGGAAAAAGGCTGTTGGAAATTATTATTATTATCATCTTTCATTTACTCTTTTTTTTTTTTTTTTACTTTTTTAACCTAAAAAAAAAACATTAAATTTATTATAATGTCGTTATTAGTTATAAAAACATTTTAAATAATAAAAAACCAAAATGAAGGAAATGATTCTTCCACATGCAATCTTTTTTTTTGTTCTCCATGTCTTCATTTACGACGTGCGAATAAGTATTAATAAAAAAAAAACGAATTATTTGTTTAAAAAAAAAACAAAATGGTACCCATATTTATTTAAAATAAAAGCATCGAGTTGTTATTAAATATTAAAAGTGACATGTGAATTACTACTACTACTACTACTATCTATTACACTTTACAACAAAAAAACAAAAATGTATAAAATGACAAAGGAAAAAAGGAAAAAAGGAAGAAAAACGTGCAAGTAACCGTCAAATAATTTTTTTTTTTTTTTTGTGTGTCATATAAAAGGAAGGAACATGGGCGTAGGTCTAAAAATTTTTTTTTACCACACTGGGTTAATATGTTAATTAATAAAATTATCACCATCATATTGTTGTCAAATTAACCCCCTCCCCCCTCTTCCCCTTCAATTTATTATTATTATTATATTAATTATATCGTGATATATTTAATAATATCATTTATTAACAACAGGATAAAAAAAAAAAAAAAATTGCGTGGACGAATTCATTTCAATTAATTTCTACAGGAT
>NW_002987887.1:2787402-2788692 GCF_000006295.1 Pediculus humanus corporis | reverse complement strand
TGCAAATCGACGCGTTTTACATAATAATAATAATTACTTTTATTAAGAGTGACGTTTCTCCATTCCTCCCCCTTTCCCTTTCCCTTCCCCTTCCCACAATTTCTCTTTCTCCTTTTTTTTTTTAAATAATAATAGTAATAATAATAAAATTTGTAAGTAATTTGTACGATACTTGAATTATTAAAACAAAACTTTAATAATTATTAATTTAAAAAAAAAAAAAAAAGCTGTCAATTTTATATAAACTTATACAATAATATTATATATATATATATATGTATAAATGTTTTTATTAAAATAGATGATATAAATAATTAATTTAAACAAATTATTATTGTTATTATTATAATTAATTTTAATTATTTAAATTTAATAAATTGTGCGTGCGAGTGCGTGTGAGTGCGTGAGAGCGTGTGCGTGTAAAATGAAATGAAAACTTTATATAAAATTTAATAATAATAATAATGAAAACTTTTAACTTTCCCTTGGATGAAAAAAATTTTCTTCTTATATATCTATTACTCCATTAACTCTTTCATATTAAATTTACTTTTTACGGTTCCGGATGGATGGAATGTAATTGATTTATGTCATATTAAAAAGAAAAAACCTTTTAAACCTTTTCAGGTTTCATAAAATTTTTTAAATTTCCCCCGTGTGTCACCACGTGGTCATTTATTTAATATCATCGTTACCTATTTACCTTTAAAATTTCAATAAATTAAAACAATAGATGATGATATTATATTAATATCTGTTATTATTATTATTATTATCAATCGATTCCGTGTTGTTGTTAATATATTTTAAATTAATTAATTAAATACCGAAGAGAGAGTAAATCCATCCATTGATTGTTGTTCGTTTTGTTGTTTCCTTAAATTAATTCACGAATCTCTCTTGAGTTTAATCAACGTTGTAATTTATATCGTTTTATTATAAAAAACAAATAAAAGAAATATATATATTCTCTCTCTCTCTCTGTCTCTCTCTCTCTCTCTCTTTCTCTCTCTCTATCTATCTCTCTTTCTTAAAGTCTTTAAAAACCTGAATGACAAATAAAAAAAAATTTTTTTTTTTTTTTTAAAACTCCATTTAATTTTAAATTCCATTCACGAGAAAAATAATTTTTTTTTATATTTAAAATGGCACCGAAGAATAAAAGTGGTGGGGGAAGGGGGAGTGGGGAGAGGGAGGGAGGGACGTAGGAAATGAGAAGAAAATTAAAAAAAAAAAAGTTTGACGATTTTCTTCATCTTTTATTATAAAAAAAAAAAAAAAAATTCTAAT
>NW_002987887.1:2777333-2785621 GCF_000006295.1 Pediculus humanus corporis | reverse complement strand
ATTAAAAGAATTTGCTAAAATAACCTTAAAATGTGACGTGAATCGTAGAAAAAAAGAAAATTCTTTTTAAAATGATTTCTTTTCTTTTCTTTAAGGAAAAGTCATTTTCCAGACAGATAAATTTGAACAACAAAACTTTTTTCCTACTTTTTTTTTCTTTTTCTAATGATTTTTTTTTTAAAAGATTTTTATTTAAAATTATCTTTTTTAGATTTAAAAAAAAATAACATAAAAAATCTATTTATTATTATTATTATTATTATTATTATTATTATTAGATTAAATATTATTAATTTCCTTTTTTTAAAAAATTGAAAATTTATGCTTTTGTGTTTTTTTTTTTTTTTTTTTAAATTATTTAATTAATAATAATGATTATGATGTTGTTTTTTTCTTTACTAAAAATAAATTATTAATAATAATAATATTTAATCCAAATCCCAAGCGTATAAGTTATTATTATTATTATTATCATGAGGTTTAAAATAAATTTAAAAAAAAAAAAAATTTATGTTTAACCTTTTTTTTTATAATTATTTTGATTTATTTATTAAAAGAAAAATGGTTAAAAATCATAAAAACGACCCTTTTACTAATATTAATTAATAATATTATTTAATAATATAAAATATATATTAATATAAATACGAAAAAAAAATTAAATTTAAAAAAAATTTTTTTTTTCTCTGCTTCTTTTTCACATGTCGTTACTTTATTTATTTATTTTTTTAATTTATGTGTGTGTGTGCGCGTTTTACATTTAAAAAAAAAGATGTGTGTGTAAAATATGTTGTAAAGGTTTTATAGTGACATAAAAGTCAATTTAAAATTTTAAAATATCAAAAAAATGTCTCATGGGATCAGATAACCAGGTTTAAAAGCCTACCTACGCCATTTTTTTTTTTTTTCACTTTAATTAAAGTATTTTATTTTCTATTTAACTATGGCTTTAAAATTAAAGAATCTAATTTAAGTTGTAAAACAAACTCTTTCTATCTATCTATCTCTCTTCTTCTATCATCAAATAACATTCCTATATTTATTTATAATTATTTTATTTATTTACCCTTTTCCTTTCCTTTCCTTTCCTTTTTTAAAGATGTTTCTTGATATTATTATTATTATTATCAATCAACTTCCTCTCATGATGTAAATGAATATACTTTATAAAAGGAAAACAAAACTTTTATACAATTTTTTTTTTTAAATTATTTTTATTAATATTGTCACATAATATTAATAGATGTTACATAATACTTATTGATCTTAATAACTTTTTTTTTTTTGTACTTTGAAAAAAAAAAAATTTTTTTTAAATAAATACAATGCCAGCAGCCATTTTTCTTTTTTTTTTTTTTTTACAATTAATTCAAAATAAAATTAATTAAAAATATTAAATTATATATTTATATATTTATTTAAAAAAAAAAAGTACATTTTGATATAATTTATATAAAATAATTTTTTTAGGCAATTCATTCATTGTACACTATTACAAATAATAATAATAATAATAATAATAATAAGGAAAATAATATAAAATAATAATACTGAGTAATATTTCATTTTAAAAAAATTATTTTCGAACAAAATAATAATGACTTTTGTTATTGGTTCATTTTTTTTTTTTCATAATAGTAATTTTACTCGGGAGAAAAAAAAAAAAAAAAATGAACACAAAATTTTATATAAAAGTTTTAAGTAGTTACAACCCTGAAGGTAAATATCCTGCATATTATCACAAACCCCTTAGCTATAATAGAGTTTAAAAACTCTTTAGGCAAGAAAGAAAAAAAAAAAAAAAAAAAAATTACTTTCCTAACATATTTTCTATCACAGTTATTGATTGATTAATTTAATATTTACTTTCGATGGCATAAATACAAAATATAAAGTCAAATTATTATTTAAAATCATATATCGCTGACTTATATGGCGGATTGTAATCGATTTGAAATCCACAATAAGATGAATCTATTGTCATGATTCTATCGTAAAAATCCCAAACGGCAGAAAAATGAAATAATATGTTACTAGCTACCACACCATATTCGAAAAATGCAAATAATGAATAAACTGAAAGAAAAATGATAATAATAATAATAATAATTAATTGAAGTATTATTATACCTAGTAATCGATAATCTTTTATATACCTCTAGGCTCACAATATATGTTATGCCTTCTAAAAAAGTATCCTGCTAAAAAAAAACAACATATGTTTATAATGGAACATCTAATTTTCCATTTTACGCTGCCTTTTTCCGAATTTTCCAATGGAATTTTCCTTCTAAATTTAAGTAGAAAGCACGATAGAACCATATAAAACATGGACGAAAATAAAAATGAAACAAAGCAAAATGCATGAATATCTGAAAGAAGTATAAAATAAGAAATTTTTTATATGATTGTTACTTGTTGTCTGTCATAAAATAAAATTAATAACATCACAGAGAAAGTAAAAGTAAACAATGTGTGATGTGTGCATAATAAAAAATGGATTCATAACCAACGATACTTACTGTAATTACTCGTTGAGGTAATCAATGATAATCCTAATAAAGCCCATAATTCACAAATATTAAAAATCCATGATAAATAGCATAGATGAAAATATTTTTCATGAATAACAGATGAATAATAATGAAGGTAAATGGTTGCTATTTTTAATCTTGGAATCATTTGTAAAATAACAGAAGTGTTCCATACATATATTTGAGGATAAAAATGACCTATTGCAGCCGATATTGAAGGTAAGAAATTTTCTACAGAACAATGAGTAGCATTAGCTTCTTCAAAATTATATAATATCGACCAAATGACACAAAAAAAAAATGTTAAAAAAGATGAAGTGACACACAGCCATGTTACACTTGGAATTGAAATTTTAAATGAGAAAAAATTTCTTTTTTTATATATTTTCATAACGTTGGGTCCTTTTTTGTTATAAATAGGCAAAAGGACTTCCGTATCTGACGTTTTCAACTGTTAAAACATAAAAATAAAAAACAAAGAACAATAAAAAAAAAAAATGCAATTAACAAAGATAAAAAGGTATTATATTATTTCTATGGTTAACTTACCATTTTAAATAATTTTTTCCTTATAAAAACAATAAAAACCCTGAGATAAGCAATTTGAAATAAAAATCATTTTACAAAATAATGCAAACGTCAATAATAAAAAAAATTTTTCAAGCTTTAAACTATTTAATAATGTAACAAAATTTAAATATATAATAAAATCTTTATAAATTTAAATGATTTCTAAAAACAATTGTCATGATATGACAATTATAAGGTTAACCAAAATATTTCAACTTATAGTTACAAAATAATAAGTAAAACAACAAATTTAATAATATAAAAATAATAAAAATTAGTAATTAAATATAATTTAATTTTTTAACTTGATAAACAATAAATTTTTCTCTTATGGCAATAAAATATATATATATATTTTTTTTTCATTATAACCTATATAAATTTTATACATTGATAAGCATGGTTTACTTAAAAATTTCATAGGTGGCAGCATAATGATATTAAATTTAACTGAAAATCAAACTTGTTTTTTTTTTTTTTTTTTTAAATAATATAATTTACTTTATTTAGAAGCATAATTACTTTTTACAAATACGGAATTTTAATTATTTTAATTATTTTCTTTTTTTGCATTATCGCCATATGAAAGTTATAAAAACATCTTCTTTAAAATAATTTTACAACTCTAAATTAGTTTCAATTAAATCCTAATATGAACAAATAGACTTTTATTTTCTTTACTTAATTATATTTAATAATGAGTAATTAAAAATTTTAATGCATATTATGATGAAATTTTTCAAAATATAACATAAGTGAAAAAATTAAAATGGATTCCTTTAACAACTTAATAAGAATTAATAATAAGTTTTGATACAAAAACATTAAAATTTTTGTTTTTATGTTTTTGAAGTAATAACAACTAATGAACTGAATATTTCTGAAAATAATAAACCATAAGGAAAGGAAATTTTTTATAAAAATTAAATATGTATTTGAAATTTAAAAATAAAAATTAATAACGAAACAGTATCGAGTATGAATAAAACCTAGTAATAATAATAATAATAACTTGATAATATCAAATAATTTTCGTAACATTTTTACATGGCGGTGGAATTTTGTAAACAAATCGGTTATGATGACCGTTTTTTTTCAATTTAATTTTGTTTGTGCATTTATTGTAATAGTATTATTTAATTTATTTATTTTTAGTTGTAGCAATGAATTTTGCAGTAAAACTGACGGCACGTGTTCAGGTGAATTCGATGAAAATTTAGGGAAAAATAAATACCAAGATGATTTTGCTAGTAAAATAATTTCAAAAATTAATTTCGCCGAAAGTAATTACAAAAATTGTCCGTACTCTAACTGCAGTTGTTTTTTCAAAACTTTGAAAAATGATTTGAAACCATTCAAAAATGGTATCACAAGAGAAATGATCGACAGTATTAGGTCCAGAGGTACAACCTACATTATTTATGAAAAACGTTTATACAGGGACAAAGACTGTTTATTTCCATCCAGATGTAGCGGAATCGAATATTTTATTAAAAAAATTATTTCTCATTTAAAAAACACAGAATTAATAATTAATACTAGAGATTGGCCGCAAATCAGTCGTCATTTTAAATTGTTTGGTCCCGTTTTTTCTTTTAGTAAAACTCAAGATTATTTAGATATAATGTATCCGGCTTGGTCATTTTGGGAGGGAGGACCTGCCATCAAAACTTATCCCACTGGTTTGGGAAGATGGGATCTCCATAGAAAAAAATTAAGCGAAGAATCATCAAAATGGCCTTGGAATAAAAAAAAATCAATCGGGTAAATTCAACATCATCATTATTATTATTTTTTTTAATATTTAAATTAAAAAATATAATTAATAATCTGATAGGAATAAGTAAATTTTTAAAAAATAAATTGATTTATTTATTAATATTGCAGATTTTTCAGAGGGTCTAGAACTTCTGAAAAACGAGATGTTCTTGTTTTGCTATCGAGAAAAAGACCTGATTTAATAGATGCTCAGTATACAAAAAATCAAGCATGGAAATCATTAAAAGACACATTAGGAAAGGAACCAGCTGAAGTAGTATCGCTGGAGCACCATTGTCAGTATAAATATTTGTTTAACTTTAGAGGTGTAGCTGCCAGTTTTCGTTTCAAACATTTATTTTTATGTGGATCGCTAGTTATCCATGTTGGAGAAGAATGGTTAGAATTTTTTTATCCAGCTATGAAACCTTGGATTCATTATGTTCCCCTCGATGAAAATGCATCCGAAAAAGATATAACTGATTTAATTTATTTTCTCAAAGAACATGATGATTTAGTTCGAGAAATTGCTGAACAGGGTCAAAAATTTATAATGAATCACTTAAGATTTGAAGAAATAAAATGCTATTGGCGTAACTTATTAAGAAAATATCAAAAACTATTAACATATAATGTAACACTTGATGAATCTCTAATCGAAATAAGATGAAAAAGTAATGAAATTTTCTATAAAAAAAAATTTACAATTGTATTTTTTTATAATTATTTACATCAAGGATAATAATAGTATTTTTATAACATTTTTTGAGTATTATTGGTTGTGCTATACTATACATTATATAAATAAATTATACTTAAAAATTATATTCCTTTACAATTTTTTTAAGCCATATTTTATATTGTATAATATTTTTCATATCAAATATAAATTTATACAAAATATAATTGAAATTTTAAAAGGAAAAATTTTTTTCTTAATAAATTATTTTCCTGTATTTTAATAATTTGAAGTATTATATTTTAAAAAAAAAAAAAAAAAAGACAATTTCTTAGAAGATATGAGAGGAACAGGTTTATTGTATTTCAAATACTCCCCCCACTCTTAACTATCAACGAACAATCGAGAAAAAAAAAGGCGGTTTCCGGTTTAACGGAAGATAAAATTTTAATTAGTTAAATTCAGATGTTGGTAAAATACAATGGCAGAACAAGAGATCTTAAATAATTATTCGGAACTACTCATTTTCACTGATTTTTATTCATTAATTGTAGTTGATTATATGTCATGTTTAAAGTCGAAATAAATAAATTGAATAATTTAATAAAATATGAAACAATTTACGGGAATTTTTCACTTCTTTTGGAGGTTTTGTTATATTTATAATGTACATGGTTTTATGTGCAGCCCCAAGGTAAGTGATTTTGTTCAATTAATGAATAATTTGTTCTTGTTTTATTTTAATTTTTAATTACTTACTATCTTTTTCTGTTGCTTTAATAAGTTATTATACTTATTATCTATTTATTTATCTGTTAACTGTTATTTTGATACAATTTTATCAAATATTCACTATACCATTGCTTATTTCGCTTTTTATGGAATTCCTTTGTTTAATTATAAAACTTTTATATTTTAAATATGCATTATTTTCTCAGGTGTTTTTGTGTCAGCATCTCATTCAAAAGAAGGATATAATTATAATACTGTCACAGTTGTTTTTTTGACAGAAGCATTAAAACTTTTACTAGCATTTGCTTGCTATTTAAAAGAGTAAGTGACATTTTTATTTTTCTTATAATTCTGTTACACAATTTGTTGTTTTTAACTAATTAATTTTATTTTAATGATTCATAATTATCATTAAATTATTATCTTTTGTATTCATTTGTAAAAATTTGCATCATTGAGTTATCATGTAATTTGTAGTCATGTAATTTGAATTCTTCAACTCTCGGAAAAAACTCTCTCTTTAATTCGTCTATATTGTCGTTGTACTTTTAAGAATTTAAATTACAAATTTTCAAAAATTTTTCTAATGTCACACAATAATTGCAAATTTCAATTATAATAATTTTTATTATATACTAAAACTTAAGATAATACAAGTACTATTCAATGCAATTTTTAAAATAGTAATGTCCTTTAATTGTTTTTAATTTTTAGCCATTCACTACATTCGTTATGGAGTGAAGTTAGTGGAAATATGAAAATTTTATCTCTTTATCTGGTTCCATCATTTTTATACTGCATTTACAACAATTTAGCATTCATAAATCTATCTCATTTTGAACCCACAAATTATTTTATACTTCTACAATTGAGGGTAGTCATAACTGGAATCATATTCGAATTAGTTTTTAATAAAAAATTATCGAAAATTCAATGGATGTCGCTTGGACTTTTGACTTGCGGTTGTATAATACAACAAATTGATTGGAATTATTTTTTTAATTTGTATGAAAATCAAAATGCATCCATAAACAATGTTTTTTCAATTTATTTAATTCTTATTTTAATTCAGGTGAAAATTATAACATACTAAGTTTCATGTTTTGTGAAAGTATTACTTCACAATATTTTCACCATCTTTTTTAATATAATTAATATCATTACAGACTCTTTGTTCCTGCTTTGCCGGCGTTTATAATGAACATCTTCTCAAACAATCTGACACAAATGTTAATATTTTTATTCAAAACATGTTCATGTACTTAGATTCAATTTTTTGGAATTTAACAATACTCATTATTCAAGGTGAAACGGTATCGGCATTTTCCGAGGAATCATTTCGACCTATTTTTCGGCCATTAGTCGTGGCCATTATAATAAACAATGCATTCGTTGGAATAATAACTAGTTTATTTTTAAAAAATTTAAACAGCATATTAAAAACGTTTGCAAGTGCAATAGAAATTTTACTTACGGCCGTTTTGTGTTGGATTTTCTTCGGAATCGAATTAAAATTAAACACGATTGTCGCAATCGGTATAGTTTCCTATTCGCTGTATGTTTATTCAAAAAATCCTGTTGCGAATAGAACCAAAATTGTTCATGAAAAAACAAACGAAGAAAAAGAAGGACAACTTCAAAATGTTTAAATTTTTTTTTTTTGATTTTATCAAGACTTATTTGAATTATTTTAAATTTTAAAAAAAAAAATCGTTTACCTGTTATTAATTTAAATGAAATATTGTTTATCCCAATTTAGACATAAATTAGGATTTTTTTTTTTTTTTTTTTTCTAAAAAGAAATTAAACCAAAGTTTTAAAATACTATTTATTAAATATATAAAAAAAGAAAAAAATGAAACATTTGTTTTATTTTTAAAATAGTTTAATAACAGTTAATTTAGTAACGGTTTTTAAAAAAAAAACCGTTAATTTAAATTTGAGTTTTTTTTTTTTAATTTTGTTGAATAATTTTAAATATTTTTACAAATCATTTTAAATAATGGCACAAATTA
>NW_002987887.1:2774373-2776185 GCF_000006295.1 Pediculus humanus corporis | reverse complement strand
TTATAAAAGGAAATTAGATTTAAATTTATAATTAATGAGTTTACCTTGTTGTAAAAATTGAGTTTTATGCATCCATTTAGGTTTTATTTTATTTTGCAGGTTGAGAACGTGAAATGTATATAATTGATCAACGTTTAAGGTTTCTACTTTTGCTATGACGTCATAACGAAGAAGACATGGAGTGCAAAATAAATAATAAGGAATCCAATGATCGTCAGAATAATCGGAAAGATTAATATTAATCAGGTACCTGAAATTTTCTTTTTTTTTTTTTTTTAAACTAATCATTACTAATTTGAAATTTTTAAATAGGTATAGGTTAATATAACAAACGTTATAAATTCTTCAAAAGTAGGTTCTATTCCTTCAGGTTTGGGTTCATTTGGATTCCACATGTATTGATTTGAATTCATCAAATTCCAATTTTTTGTTTTATTACCATTTTTTCTATACTTTTTAACTATTTTACGACCGAATGAGTGATAAAAATGTAATGTTCCATGTTCTCTTCCAGAATTTATATTTTCTAATTTATCTCTATACGCTGACAATAATCTTTCAAATGGATGTCTGACAGTTATGAGTTTTATTGTTTTTTGGAAATTCTAAAAAATTAATCTTATATTTAAAATCTATTAAATAAATTATAAATTTATATTAAATTATTTACTTGTTCAGCTACTTCAGGATCTAATATTGGATAATGTTGTCTTGCTAATTCACTCAATTGTTTTTTAGAATTTTTTATTTGTTTTTCAGTCATTCCAGCAAGTAGGCAAAAATTATATAACCACGTTGTGCTACCTGCTTTATATATTGGACAAAATGTCAATTTATTTTCTCTGCAAAAGAAAAAATAGTTTTATTCATCGAATTTATTTATTTTTTTGTTTAAATGTTGATACAAACAAATCGAAATAAAAAACGCTGTATTGTGGTACAGGAGGATACTTGATTGTTTTATTATTATTATTATTATTATTATTATTATCAAATGTTTTAAAAATTCCCAAATTATATTTTTTACAAGTTTCTTCTATTTTTTGTATTCTCTCATTATTAATTGATTCTTGTTGCATCTTTAAAATAAAATAAAAAAAATTATTTTTTAATTAATTTTTTTTAAAATTTTCTTTCTTTTTCAGGTATTGTTGTATAGTACCAATAAACTCCTAATTTGTTCTTCTGTCAATTTCGAATGAATTTTTAAATTTTTATTAATATTTTTAAAATGGATTCCATTCACGACACCATCATCATCTTCTTTGGAAAAAACCAAAACAATTAAATAAACTGTTATGAAAAGAAATCCACAAATGATGCACAAGAAAAATCTTTGGTATTTTCTCATTGTTTCCCCCTTTTTTTTTTTTTTTATACTTTATCCATTTTTTTCTGTAATAAATAATTTTAATTTTTTTTTTTTGCAGTGTAAAGGTCGTTGAACTCATTATCAAAAAATAAATAATTATTTTAAATTGAAACTTACAGTACAAATCCTCCAAAAAAAAAATAATATTGATTATAATAATAATAATAATTATACGTATGTGTACGGACTAATTCATTCACGTTTTACATAGTGACTGTGGAAAAAAAAAAAAAAAACACAAAAAATGTTTTGGTTGAGAACCTGCCAACAAAACAACTTTTGCACATGAGTTAGTTCAGGTTAACTTTATGAGGTAACATTAAAATATTTGATTAAATTCATTGTGAATCCAAACATTCTCTCTCTCTCTCTCTCTCTTTATTCTATTAAAAATAATTTTTTTTTTTTTTTTTTTTTTTAGTTTCAGTTTCCGTTAAATA
>NW_002987887.1:2766355-2773877 GCF_000006295.1 Pediculus humanus corporis | reverse complement strand
TTATTATTATTAGTGAAAATATCAAATGGTAGAGTTTTATCATCACCTTGTCCAAATGTTTTCACATATGAGAAAAACAATTATGAAGGATTAAATGGAGATTGGATATTTCCATCTGATAATCATATATGGAAAGGTGTGGTGAGAGTTGAACCAATTTTTCCTATCATTCTTAAAATAAAATTACTCGTACCTGTTCTCCTTCCAACGGTAAGTAATAAAAATAAAATAAATATTTCTTTAAATGATAATTTTAATTTTAATTTTAATTTTAGAAATACGTTGGAAAAATTGAATTGTTCGAAGATAAAGAAAAAGTCGTTGATAAGATAAAAAATAATAATTTGGATAAGATAATATATTACGTTTATTTTCCATCGAATATTCCAATACCGGAAGTGATTTCAATTCAAGTCAATTCTCACGTTATTTGTTCACAAATTCCAGGTTATTATTATTATTTTTTATTATTAATTAATGATGAATTGTCATTTGATAAATACATTTTTTTCAAGTGCCAAGAAGATTAAAAACGATTTTAATTTTGGAACATTCATTAATACCAGCAACCGGAAATGTGAGTTTAAGAAGCGAAACTGGAAAATATGATTCTTCTTATTTTAATTTGAATTATAAAAAAGGTTTGTAAGTCGTCATTTTTTTTTATACTTTTCACGTGTAAAAGTTTTTTTTTTTTTTTTTTTAGAATTCATCGATAAAAGCTTTAATAAGGATTTAAATTGTGGTAAACGTAACAACGTTAAAAATTATTTAATGGAACGTAATTCGTTGATTACAATCGGAGATTGGCCGTGGATGGTTCCGCTTTTTAAAAAAACTTTACTAGGATTACAATTTTTTTGCAGTTCTACTCTTATAAGTTATTCTCTGGCATTAACTGGTACACCTTTTACATCGCCATGTTTTTTTTTTTTTTTTTAATAAGAAACTTGAAAAAAAGTATTCGTAAATTGCTTTTTTTTTTTCGGTTTTTATTTTAGCAGCTCATTGCATTAAATTTAAAAATTTTTTAACGGTTAAAATGGAGGACATAATTGCTTACGTTGGAAAATTAGATATAACAAATTGGACGGAAGAAAATTCACAGCCTAGATTATTAAATGAAATACACATACATCCAGATTTCGATTCGGATGATTTACATTCGGATTTAGCCGTTATTAAATTTAAAAAACCCGTTAATCCGGCTTACAACGTGGCACCAGCTTGTTTATGGCAGGGTGACGATAAATTATCCTCCGTTGTTGGAAAAAAAGGCGTGGTATTGTTGTTTTCTTTCTTTCTTTTTTCCTTTCATTTTTTTTTTGTTAGTTTGTTTTGTAAGTAATCGAAATGTATAAAATTAGGTATTCGGTTGGGGAGCCGACGGAACCGGAAATAAATTAACATCGACTCCTAAATTAGCCGTTATGCCTATCATTTCTCAAGAAGAATGTTTAAGAAGTAAAATTGAATTTTTATTTTTAACGACGAATCGGACTTTTTGCGCCGGATTCAGAAACGGTGGGAATTTATTATAGTAAAATTAACATTAATAATAATAATAATAATAATAATGACGACAAACACGAAGAGATTATTAAGACTAGTTACATGTGTGCTAAAAATTCATTATTTTTAGAATTTAGTTGTTCTAATTTTTTTTTTTAATAAACGCAAAGGATAATTTAAATAATAATAATTTTAAAAAAAGGTTATATTTTTTGATTTTTAGGTACGGGACCTTGTAGCGGAGACAGCGGTGGAGGTTTATTACTCCCACAAAGAGATAAATATGGTAATCTTCGTTGGTTTTTACGCGGAATCATATCTTTATCACTTTTGCAAGATAGCAGTTTAAAATGTGACGTGCATCAGTATAGCGTATTCACGGATGTGGCAAAATATCAAAATTGGATATTTAATTATGTGGAAAATTAAAAAGGTCAGATATTTTCTCTATTCATTCGTTAAAAAAACTGCCATTAATTTTTACGAAGGGGTTGAAATTAAAAAAAAAAAAAAAAAAAAAAAATGGCGACATTTAAAAAAAAAAAAATCGTTAAGTAATAATAATTAAACGATTAATAATAGTTAAAACGGTGTGTGGTGTTGCTCTAAATTGTGTAATTCGTCGTGAATGCACAATAATTTTGAATAAAGATGACCGTTACCATGAGGATCGATGACCAAATGAGGTTACCCAATATGGGATTCCCCCCCCGCCGAATCCCCTTCGTTTACCCCCCCCCTTTTTTTTTACTGTTTTTTGTTTTTCCGACACGATTGTGTCCAGTTTTCTTTGTGAAATAGAAGTGCATGGTGGACATTATTAAATCGTGTGGGGAATTTATTTATTTAAATTCGTAATAATTTTGTCATCATTTTATTTTTCATAAATACTTTTTGTGCTTTTCTTTTTTTTTATAGGAAAACTTTAAAATGACAATTAAACACAATTTTTGTGAATATTAGTATATATATATATATATATTAATATAATAACTAAAAAATTTTTTTAATAATTCTGCATAATAATTAAAATACATAAAACGATAAGATTAAAGAAATAAATCGACCTGATTTTGTTTTTTTTTTTTTTTTTTTTTCGGGTTTATTATGCTCACGAATTTGAATATTTAATTAAAAGGAAAAAAACCGGAAATGAACAAACACATGTCGTAAATATTTTTATTATAAAATAATTTGTTGTTTTATGTAATTTTTAGATGTTGTTGTTGTTGTTTCTTATTTATACAGTTGTCAATGATTTAAGTTATGTCAAATGATTTTCCAATCATTATTATTTATTTATTCACAATGCAGTATGATTGTTAGTGTATATATAATAAGTGGTGTAATGATTAAATTTATTTTTTTACAAATAATAAAATGGGGTAAACAAAAAAAAAAAAATGAACGACGTTACGACGGCTTTAAACACACCGATTCGAACTTTGAAATCTGGAAGTTCGGCCAAAAGTCTTCAGTTGACACCCGTTTGGGAGGAAGTTTTGAAAAATAATCGTCTTCCGCCGAAAATAAGTCAAAATTTAATATTTAACGAAATATCAAATCGTTTGGAAGATTATGAATGGCCCGTACGACAGCATGCATTTAGAGTTCTCCACGATATAATTTCGGTTTTGCCAAAGGATCGACTTGATAAAAACATTAACGAAAGTGATATATTTAAAAAAATGATTATCAACATGGGTCATTCGGCTCCGGGAATAAGAAAAGTCGCAACGGAAATCATACAAAAATATTTTAAAGAAACTGGACAATTTGAAAAAAATTTAAATGAATATTTGGAATTTGGTATCGTTGATGAATCACCAATTAATAATGAACAAATTGGAATTTTAAGAGAAAATGTCACGTTAGGAGTAATAATGTCTTTGATTGACGTACTCAAACCTTTTATAAAATCTTCCAGCAGTAGACATTATTCAATAACGCATAATTCCATGGCGAAAATAATCGAAGGAATCGTTGAAAAAACTAAAAATTTATATTATCGTGTGAGTTGTTTGGAAACTTTATGGAAATTACGAGAATTGATAGGTAAACAAAGATTTTTAAAAATTTTGGAAAGCATACCGGAAAATGACTTAATATTAGATTTGATGAATTTAAGAGGAACACTTAATGAAAGTACAACGTGGGAAAATGAATCCAAATCCGATAATTATTATGAAGAAATTAAAGAATATCCGACTGACACCAATGCTGGATCAGATAAGGAAATAAAAGAAAAACCTTACATAATCACAAACGAAACCAGCGAAGAGGATACAGATGGTACGGATACGGAAACGTATACCAAAGAACCAGCTGCAAATGATTTTGATGAAAATCAAAATATTAACGGTTCGGAAAACGCTTCTTTAGGTTTTATACCTATCGATGAAAAAGTACAAAAAGAAGAAAGATTGTGTCCAATTACTCATAAAGTTTACCCTTGTCTGAACACCAAAATGTAGCAAACAAGAATACAATTAATGGTGGTGATGATGAAGAAGATGATGAAGAGGAGGAGGAGGATGAGGAGGATGATGACGATGACGACGAAGAAAATGACGACAATTCAGAAGATTTTTTAATGCAGAAAAGATTTACAACCGAAGATGGTGATTTTGTAATGAAAGTTCTTCCAAACAGCGAAGATATTAAAAGCGAAGAAAAAATGAGAACACCTAGAAGAGTTAGGTTCGGGGGAGAGGTTATCAAATTAAGAACACCCGACAGCGATACCACCGACGTGACATTAGAAATTCAAGAAAATGATAATCGTCGTGAGGAAAAATCAAATTTAGATTTGCCTAATGCTAAATTTCCCACCCCGAGTCAAATCCCTGTTCCGGTGACTCCTGCCACGACTTCGCCTAAAAAAAATAACGTTTTTAAAATGAAAACGGTTTACCCGCCAAATATGATGGATATTAATAATTCATCCGTTAGAAATAATAGTTTTGATTCTAATCCATCCTCTTCCGGTTCGGATAACGAATTAAAAGAACAATGGGAAAAAGATTCGGATAATAATTTTTGGAAATGGCTGGAATTTCATTTCGTAGAAGAAAATATTGTTAAAGATTTAAAAAATAAGGTAAACAACATTCGTAAAATAATAAATTAATATTTTGTTCCAGGTATGAAACATTTTTTATTTATTATCACAAGTGAAAAATTAATGTTTTGCTGTTTTTGTTCCAGGACGATTGGAAAATTCAATATCAAGCTTTAGAACATTTAAAAAAAATTTTGGAAAATCCTTTAAGCGTGGAAAAAATGAAAAACGTTGAAAATTCAATTTTAATAAGTTCTTTGTTTAAATGTTTGCTCTACAAATTTCCAGAGGATCACAATCAGCAAATAACAACGTTATCATTATCAATCGTTAATAAACTCATTGAAATTTTACCAAAAGACGTTATCCGGAAAAATATAGATATAATAGTTCCAGGATTATGTTCTTTTGTTGCTGGATTTCGAAACGTCAACATTAAAATTGAATCCGTTCAAACATTGAAAACTTTATTTAACACTTTGGAACCTTCGACTATAATTAACGTTCTCATTGGTAAAAATTGTTTATTTTCTTCTAAAACAAAGGTATTATTATTATTATTATTATTATTATTATTTATATTTAACTTATGAAAAAACTCATTTTTTTAAAATATTGTTTTTTTTTTTCTTCCAGCTCAGAGAGAATGCTCTTTTGGCCATAATATACGCAACGATGACTTTTCCAAGCAGTTATTTCGACGTCGATAAAATACTGGAGAAGGTAACGGATTCGACAGCGGATTCCAGACGACGAGTAAGACACGGAGCTTTAGAGGCGATTGCCGTCCTTGCACAATTTTCCTCACCCAAAACGATCGCGGATAACATAAGCAGAATCGGTGATAAAATGCCGACATCTTTGACGAAAGCCGAATTGACTGCCGCCATTCAAGCTCGATTATCCCGACGAGTCCTTCCGTCGATTTCAAACGAGGGCCTTGTTTTATATGCTTTACAAATTCCAGCGTCGAAAAGATTTGGAATTCCGGGAAATCCCATGGGTAAATTTTAAAAAAAAAAAAAAAAAAAATGATTCACGATTAAAATTTTTCCTTTTAAATTCTCATGGCACCTTATCTTAAAGAGTTTACGTGCTTCACGCTCACACGTCCTTCGATTATTATTATTATTTTATTTTTGTTACGTCATTGGGGGTTTTTGTGGGACACGTAAAAAAAAAAAAATTAATTTTTTTTTTTTGAATAAAATTATAAATTTTATGCAAGTTATTTATATATTATTATTAAAAAAAACCAATGATTAATCGTCGTTTTAATTATTTTATATATTGAATAAAATTTCAGGTGCTGACGTCGATTGGATTCTTTCCGGATCAGGTTCCATTTCGACGGGATCGGCAAAGACAAAAACACAATTAAATGCAGCTTCAAGGTTGGATGTTAAACCTTCGACTCCACTTTCCCCCAACAAATGGTCATCGTCCAAGGGAACAAGTAAAAATCCAACAAATCACGTTGATGATGTTCGCACAACAACAACAACAACAACAAATCCTTGGACGATACAAAAAAATAAAAAAGAATTGAAAGATATGAAAGAAGATAATAATAATAATAATAGTAATGAAACAAAGGAAACAAATGATAATGATAAAAAGGAAAATATTGAAAGGAGTGAAGAAGAAGAAGAAACTTGGGCACTTGTACCATTATCAGCATTGGTAAGTATTACAACACTTTAATTTTTTTTTTTAAACTTTTATTATTATTATTATTATTTTTAAAAATGGCGACGGGATTCGATAGTCACATAACATCTCCTATGCATGTTTGTGGTATAAAACGTGACGACGTGGTCACGCACGTTACGGTTTTTTATAATTGATTATAATTTTTCACGTTACGTCACGTAAATTTTTAATTTTTACATTTGCCATTTTTATTTATAATATTAATAATAATAAAATTAACTTATCAATCAACATTAAAAATAAATAAATAAGTAGAAGAAGAAGGAGGAGGAGGAAAAACCTTATACGACGAACGACCTTATTTCAAATTAATAAATCTTATTTACATAATTATTTATTAATTAATACATATACATTATTTATTTATTTATTTATTTGTTTACCGTTGAAGGTTAAAGGTTAAATTCATGTTAGAAAATTAAAAAATTTTCTATTTTTAAATAATAATAATAATAATTTTTATAATGATAGCCTTAAACACGTTTTTTTTTCGTTTTTTTTTTTTTTTTTTTTTTTAAATGATACTTTTATCACATTTATAACAAATGGTTAAATCAATCTTTTTATAAAATTTTTTTTTTTTCTGAATTTTCCCTTGTACGATGAAGAAAACATTGAAAATGTATAAAATCGAAAGTAGTTATTGTTGTCATGGTGTTTTCTTTATTTTCATTTAAGACTTTTCATTTAATGGTTACTCTCTGAATTTGTGTGTGTGTTTATGAATTTTATTTTAAATATTATTAATAAAAAATTTAAATAATGTGAATGATAATTTTTATTATTAATAAATAAATAAATAATAGGAAAATGTTGTTGTGTAGAGTTGTGGGTTACAGACCTTTTTTATTTGCTTCATTTAAAGTGAGTTAATTTTTTTTTATTCTCCCCTTTTTCCCTACCCCCACTTTTTTTTTCAGGATTTTTACTTAAATAATAATTTAATGTAAAATTTAATATTTCAGGATGAAACGAATTTAATTAGAGATAAAAACGGTGGGAATAATCAATGGGGAGACACGTATAACGACACAGCTCCCCAATATTGGTCTCCTTCATTGGGTTACGTTCGGCCTCTGTATTTAAAATTAAATCCTAATCAGGAACAATATTTGTTCAGTAGGAGCACGGATGATATAAGTAAAATATCATGTCTTCAAAATTTAGATAAAAAGAGTGAAAAATATTGTAAAGATGATTCGTCCGAAGTGAGACTTTTAACGCCTTCAATATTAA
>NW_002987887.1:2739563-2766241 GCF_000006295.1 Pediculus humanus corporis | reverse complement strand
AATCATTGAGACCAACAAACGTCAGCGAAAAGTAAGTTTTTTTTTTTTTTTTAACTCATTTGTAAGATTTGAAACTTTTTAAGACGTGGTTCTAGAATTTTCTCTTCTCTCTCTCTTGCCTCTTTGTGTGTGTGTGTGTGTGTGCGTGTTATTGAAATCTAACTTAAACAATACAAAATACGTTAGTTATTTCGATCATGCTTCTTTTTTTTTTTTTTGAATATATTTGGTTGGCACAACTGTCCGGCTTCTTCTTTTAAATTGTCTTGAAATGATTTTCTGTGATCTCAGCATGACCGAAATCATTTATGTTTTTCAATTCCCACACATTCTGGCAACTGTCAGTTCCATGTTTGCCAACCATTTTTCTCCAGACAGGAATGTTTACTTAATTTACAGGAATTCCTTCTTATCATGGCTTCCACGATTCCATTTGTTTTTATTCGTTGTTGGTTCCAATTGTGCTTAGGCCTGTTATCATTATTATTATTAATGGAAATCAATCAATCAATCTGTTTGATTTGAATGGTTTTACAAAAGCGAAAAATTTTAATTCTGCTTTTTTGAATTAATTAAAATTTTTTTCGTTTAAAAAAAAATTGGGGTCAAGTGCTTCTGCTACTTTTATTTTTTTGGGGGGTTCTACGTAAAATTAACAAACTGACCTCCTTCCCCCCTTCCCTCCCTTTCTCCCCTTCGGGAAAAAATCGTGACTTAAACTGTTAAGAATTAATTTATTATTAAAATTTAAAATTATAAAAAAGTTTTTTTCTTTTTTTTTTTTTTTTTGGTTCGTTCTGGAATTAAAGTCTCGGGTTGTGTGACCCATTGGGGACAAAAGGTCATTGTTCTTCTATGTGGTCAATAATTTCACTTGATCGTTATTTAAATGTATTTTCACCCCCCCCTCCTCTTAACGCTTTTTTTTTGGGGGAGGGGAGGAAGGGGGAGAGAAAGAAAGGGCAAGCAAATGAGGTTTTTTCGATTCGATTTTCAATTTTGATTTTGTTGTTATTCGATTTAAAATGTCGTTTGTGAATATTTTTAAAAAAAAAAAAAAAAAAAAAAGGGAGAAATTATTTATTTATTATTCGGTCGATGCACCACCTCCACCGCCGCCACCACCCCCACCCCCACCCCCTTAATTATTTATTAAAATAAAATAAAACTCAAATAACTAAGACAACTTTTCAAATCGTTGAAACAAACCAAAACTCGAATCGAATGATTTATTTTTATTTTTTTTTATCGATAATTGAATCGATCGATAAATCGTTTAAACCTCTCGAGATTTTGGAAAAATTTTCATTTTTTAAAAAAAAATTATTTATTAATAAACGTCGTCTGTTAATCTTTTTTTTTTTTTAATTTAAACGTTTTTTTCTTTTCAATGCGTTTGTTCGTTCGTTGGTTTGTTTGTTTGTTTGTTTTCTCAGAGATTGTTTCCGTTTCCGTTTAAAATAACGAATTTTATTAAAATTAAGTTTATTTAGCGTTACAATAAATAATTAAAGTGAAATAAATAAGGTTTAAATGCGGTCGGTTATAAGAAAAAATTAATAATTTAACGATTTTTTTTTTTTTTTTTTTCAAATTAAATCGGAGTTAAATTGTTTTGCGTGAAAAGTTTTTTCCTTTTTTCCAATATGGCGGCTCTCTAATGGGGGTCAGTTAAAACGTCCACTCAATTTTTCAGTTGCTAACAAATAATGTACATTTAAATATCTTTTTTCACAATACGTGCGAGTGGATTTTCCTGGATTTTCATTTTTTTTTTTTTTATTTATTGTCGTGTGTGAGTGAATAATAATAATAATAATTTTTTTTATTTAATTGGGGGAGAAAAAAATAAAAAACAAACGAGTGAAAATTTTTTGTTGAGTTTGATTAAAGTTTTTTTTTTTTTTTTTTTTTTTTAAATCAATCATCGTTCGAAAAATGTTATGTGATAAAAAAATGTCGGAAGAAAACGATGATAATAATAATTTATCAGAGGGAAAAAAAATAAACGATAATTCGAAAGGGACAATTTCATTATGGCCATTTTATTCTTTTATGAAAAATGAAGAAAAGGAAAAAATTAAAATTAAAAAAAAAAAAAAAAATATTTTTTGGAAACCATCTCTGTTGCTCTGTTGCGGTTTACATAAAAATAATTTGGTATCGACAGAAAACGTCATAACGACTTTTAATCCCGAATTTTTTCCAAAAAACGGGAAAAGGTATACCAAAACCTTATTTTTTTTCCAAAATAAATAAATAAATTTATTAAAGTTCGTTTACCCTTTCAATTTATACACGTATAAAATTAATTGAGGGTTTTAAATGTAAGAAAAAAATCAAACGATTGCATTTATTTAATACTATTATTATTATTATTGAAACGAAAGGAAAAAAAAGAAAATTTTTCAAGTTTCAGTCACGAAAATTTTTTATTTAATGTACATACAAACACACAGCCTTGACCACAAACAGCTTTTGAGTCATTTAGGTAAAAAAAAATTAAATTATCGATTAATGAAAATTCAAAAAATAAATAATAATAATAATAAAAAGGGAAAATATAGCGTCGTGTCACGATGATGATGATGAGTATAATAATATTAATAATTGTTTTTTTTTTATTATGTAATTTAGAAAAGTTATTGAAATAGAAAATCATTATTCATCTTCTCCATCATTAAAATCCACGACGTCGACGCCGCAGCAAAATACAGGAAATGGATTTAACGAATCCCCCATTTTTCTTCCCAATATTCATTCCAATAATAATAATAATAATAATCAGGATTACGACGTATCGAAATCATACAAGCAAAATAATAAATTAGATGACGTAGATGAAATTAAAATAGAAGATACGATAAGTCAATTTTCCGGTTTATTATCGGTATTAAAACGAATTATTATTATCATTATTATTTTTGTTTTTTTGTATGACGTCATAAGGTATTTATTAATATATTTTACAGAATTCGAAAAGTGTAAATAAAACGAGAGATTTTAATTCGAGTCAAATTCAACCGTTAGATTCTCATATAAATTACATAAATTTTTCATCTGATAAGGATCCTGATATTTCCACGTCAAACGATGATAAATTTCAGGTACGCGTACCTTTTTCTTGTTTTTTTTTTTTTGAATTTTTTCAGAGTAAATTAATTTGAATTTTTTTGGGGGTTTAGAACGCGATTGTTGTAGGCGATGATGATTTTAATATTAATTCGGCGGAACCATTTTCAAATTCTGTTAATTCCGCTCCTCCGATAATCAATACAAATTCGAGAGATCAAACGACGCCATCGACTTCGAGTTCGAACAGTATCGATATCGGTACTTATAGCGGAAGCGAATTGAGATTAAGAAGACGCGGAAACGGTTGGTAACAATGAAAGTTTAAATCCTCTTTCGTGCATGAATTAAATTTTTCTCTTGTATTTCAGAGCATCATTCGAGCGGTAACAACAGCAGACGACTTTATCGTAATAATTACGGTTCGAATAACGTAAAGGTAAAAAATAAAAAACCGTTAATATCAAAAAGTGCGAATAAAATCGGTGTTAGCAGAAGTCCTTTTCCAACGAATTCAAAACCGTTTGAAAAACCTAAAGAAAGTTTAGAAACTTGTTTCAATCAGTTAGAAAGTCAACAATGGTAATCATTATTATTATTATTATTATTCTAATATCGTTTAAATTGAAATTAAATGTTTAATGACCTTTCTCTTTGAATAGGGAAGCTAACATGTTAGGTTTGAATTCTCTTGTGAGACTTTTACGTCATCATCCTTCCATCGTATTAGGACAATTACATAGTATTATAGTAGCTCTAGGACAACAAATAAGAAATCTTAGATCTCAGGTTGCTCGTACAGCTTGTCAAGTGTCTGCCGAAATGTTTCTCATACTAAAAAGAAACGTGGAATTAGTAAGTAAATTCTTTTATGTGCATCAAAAATGATTTTTAAGAAAATATAATTTCACGTTTTGTTTTCGTAGGATTTAGAAGAATTGTCAGGACCTTTATTTCACAGATCCGCTGATACAAATCGATTCATAAGAGCTGATTGCAACGATGCTTTAGATAACATGGTTGATAATGTTGGACATGCCAAGGCAGTCAGCGTTATCATATCCAAAGGAATCATGTTGGTAACATTTGTTGTTTAAGTTTTGAAATAACAAATTGGATGAATGAAATTTATCCCTTTTTCTTCCTTCAGGCATCAGAATGCTACCGTAAGAGCTGTTGCTGCCAGATTACTGTTGAGGTTATCAGAAAAAGTTGGTCCTGAAAAACTTTTATCCCTACCTAAAGAAATCCGAGAAAAAATGTTATTATCGGGAGCTAATTTACTAACGGAAGGGAAATTGGAAACAAGGTGAATATTTTGTTTTAATTGTTTTAATGTCAATTTTTTTGTTAATTCAAATACAAAAAAATATAATTTATATTTACAGAGCGTTTGCCAAACAAGTCTTTCGAATATGGTCTTCTCATCCTTCATTTAATAATCTTTTGTTGGAAGCTGTTCCTCCAAATATTATGCGTCAAATTAGTAAAACATTAATTTCTATTAAATCATAATTTATTCAAACTGTTTAATTATATACACACATTTTTTTTTTAATTTTTTATATATATATATAAAATAAATGTTGTATTTTATAAAATGTTTTCTATTTAATGTTTTTTTTTTCAATAATTGAAATTAATAAATTGTTTCCGACATTTTGTTCGTTTTTTTTAATAATTTACCGCGAGAAATACGGTTCGTGTCAGCATCATTTATTAAATGTAACTAGTGCCACTTTAAAATTCCTATTAATGTATTATTTCTCTATGAACCTCAGTTAATTTTTTAGTTTCGTGTTATGTTTGCCGGTGATGTTATCTTATCTTGTTAAATAATAAAATGTTTTTTTTAGACCTAACAGTAAATTTAATTTTTTCAGTATGTGTATTTTTCATAACAGTTAATACAATTCCAAAAGTAATAAAAGTATTTCTTAATGCTAGTTTATTCGGTATAGATGTAAATAAAGCAACCGGTGATAAATTGTAAGCATTTAATTTATATTCCAATGTGCTCTTTCAAAAATTGCTTTGTGTTAAATTTTATTTCTTCTTTTATGATTTAACACGTTGCATTTTATAGTTGTAAGATACAGTTATACGAATATTGCTTATTCGTTTAAAATTTTTAATTTTAAATATGGCTATTTTTTTTTTTATAATAATTAATAATGTGCAGAATTACATTGACCGTTGATTTTTTTTTGTTTCAGACCCGAAGCCATGGGTGTTGTTGCCGGTTGCATTTATTTAATATTTATGTTCCTTTACATACCAGTACCATTTAGCGATGCTTTTCTTGTTGAAAAGAATTTTCCACATAATGAGGTTTATTATTATTATTTATTTATTTATTTTTGTTAATCATTTACTGTTAAATAAGTACTAGTTATTATTACAAAAAAAAATTTTTTTTTAGTTTGTGGAAATGATAGCAGCCCTATTATCAATATGTTGTATGTTACTTTTAGGATTTGCTGATGATATTTTAGACTTGAGATGGAAACATAAATTAATTTTGCCTACAATTGCATCATTACCATTATTAATGGTATATTATGTTAATTTTAATTCAACAACTGTAATTATACCCAAGATATTAAGGTCTCTTATTGGATATTCTGTAAATTTAGGTATGGTATATTAAACTATCAATTATAACCTGATTTTTTTTTTGTTTTTACTTCACATTCTGGCATATTTACAAATTCAATACCAAAATCATTACTTTGTTTTAGGTTTTCTATATTATGTATATATGGGAATGCTTGCTGTATTTTGCACAAATGCCATTAATATATTAGCTGGAGTTAATGGACTTGAAGTCGGACAATCAATTATAATTGCCATATCAATTGCATTACTAAATTTTATCGAGTTATTCGGTGATCATTATAAAGCTCATAGATTGTCACTTCAATTTATACTACCATACATTGCCAATTCGATTGCACTCCTTAAATATAATTGGTAAGTTTTTTAAATGTTTTTTTTTTTTTTTCTTTTATTTTATAAATGCAATGATGATAATCTGCTATGGTTTCGCAAAATTTCATTTCTGATTTGTTTTTTAATGAAAGCTATCTTGGCAGACTGAGCTTTAAGTAAAATAAGTATAATAGCCTATATCATATTTAAAAAATTTTTAACTTTACAATTTATGTCTACTCTTGTTTTAATGCACTTATTTTTTTGATGGGAAAATTACTGATGAGCATAGTTTTTAAAGGAGTTTTTATAATTGTAGGGTAAATAAAAATACTTTGCTTAAATTTAAAAATTTTAATCTGAATCATTCGTGTTAAAAAAAAAATTGACAAAAATGGAACTTAGTTATAATCAGCCTTATTATATAAATTAATCATTAAATTAGAGTACTTCCAATAATGTTGAACCACATATTCAGGAGCATAATAATTATCTTTGCCTTCGTAGTTGTTTATTAGTTGAGTTTTCCCATCAATGTAAATTCCATCCCCTATAATTTGCTCTAAATATTTTTCATCTATGAGATCATGGTTAAGAAAATTTTTTCCATTCTGTTGGTCAGTAGTAGATTGTATAAAATTAGGAATTTCATTAATATTGTAACAGAGTTCACAAAACCATCCTCCATAATGATTTAAATCGCCAACCACAAACCATACTTGGCTTTGTATTAAATTCGGATCATTATCATACAAGTTTTCCAACATTAACACCGTAGAGCCTGCTGTAACTTTTTTTGCTTTATTTGGATGCTGGTAAAAGTACCCAAACACATTCCATTTCAGTCTAAATTGTACAGGCAACGTAAAACCGTCGAATAATTTAAAAAATAAAAGTGCCTTAGAGTTGGGTATTTCTAACGAATCTAATTGTATAAAAATGTCATCGTCCCTCAGATTTTTTATTATCTTACGAGATTTTTCCCATGATATTTTACTCGCTGATTCTTTTTCTCCTCCTGACTGATATATAGGAGTAAAAAGGATTTTATGTTGTTTACCCTGGCAAAGACCTTTATCTAATTTTAATTTGAAATAAAAAGGTTTGCTTTCTCCATTTTGATTGAGGTCGGATTCTGCGACTATAAAAAGATCGACAATATCGAAGAGCTCGTTAATTTTAATGGCAGCCAAAGGAATTTGTGCTGGATGAGTAATCACAAACATGTGTATTATTCTTCTGGTTTTGCTTCTCTTTTGTATTATGGCTTCCTGTCTAAATGCTATGAAAGCTCTCCATATAACTTCTGGAAAACTGCAATCGTTCCCATGATAGCCTGGCATACATTCACACTTTTCAACTCTGTTATAAAATTTTGATTTTCTTTTCATGTACCTAAAATAAAAATGCCACTTTTTTTTTTAGAAATCTGCGAACATTTTAATTAATTTTCTTGTTACAAAATATCTTAAAATAAACTTTACAATCAAACATACTCAACATCTGTTCCCATTTGATAGCACACTGTATCGTTAACTGTAATAAAAAATTTTTCTATTTTTTCAGTCTTCAAGTAAATCTCTGTGTTAACATCTGAATGATAATAGACTTTGAATTTACTTAAACCCAATTTACTAAAAATAGTTTGATTCGATTGATCTAGAAAACTTATCGACCCTTTAGATCCCCACAATTTTTTATGAGATCCATTATTCCAAGATGCGGAAAAATTTAAATAAGCAATCAAAACTAAAATTTGCAATGCTAGAAAAGTCCATAAAAAAATATGATTTTGGTCGAATTTAAAATGAATTTGCATATCTGATTCCGGCATTCATCCTGAAATTATTGTAATAATCATTTTTTAAGTTTGTAAAGTATTTTATGAGTATTAGAATATTAAATATGAGTAATTTTAATTTGCATTTTTTTTACCACAGTTAATATTTGATATTTACCTAGACACACCCCATTTGAAATTGAATTATTTATAAAAAACATTATTTAATTTTCTCAAAACAAAATCCGTTTATTTTCAAAAATACTTTTTTTTTTTAAACATCACGTTGCCATTGTATTTTTCAATCAACATTTTGTAATTATATTGAAAATTTTAAATGACTTTACTAAACACACCCAAGCAACCATATTTTTTCCTACTCTGTGACAAGTTTTAATAATTTTGGGAACAAACTCAAAACGTACTAACTCCAAAATTTAAATTATTATTATTATTTTTTTTTTTTTTTTATTATTAAATTCTCATTACTCTTATGATTGAAATTTGATTCGCATTTACAAAAATTAAACTTTAAAATTGATTAAACGTTTTTGTTTAAACATTAAAACTGTGTAAAATCTTTTATTATTATTATTATTATTAATAAAAATAATTATTTTTCGTACAAGCGCCCGAGTTTTCATTTTAATAAACTTAAATAAATTAAATTAATCAAGTTAATTCGATTTGGTATTCATTTTATTTCAGGTATCCGGCAAAAATATTTGTTGGGGATACGTTTTGTTATTTTTCGGGAATGACTTTTGCCGTTGTTGGAATTTTGGGACATTTCAGTAAAACGATGTTGCTTTTTTTCATACCTCAAGTTTTCAATTTTCTTTATTCTCTTCCACAACTGTTTAAATTCATACCGTGTCCGAGGCACAGAATGCCCAGGTAACTATATCATCAATAATAATAATAATAATAATAATATTCATCGTGGTTGAAATTATATTTAAATGAGGTTTATTTTTAATTATTATTATTATTCAATTTGATATAAAAATGTATCCACCATTCGATAAAACAATTTATCAAATATTATTTTTATAATGAATTAACATTGGTTAATTTAGCTGATGTCATTACGACGGTAGCGTGGCCGAGCGGTCTAAGGCGCTGGTTTAAGGCACCAGTCTCTTCGGGGGCGTGGGTTCGAATCCCACCGCTGCCAGTTAAATTTTTTTTTCTTTTTTTTTTTTTCTTTTTTGCTTGTCTCAGGTGGTTAAATTGCAAATTAATGATTTTTTTTTTTTTTGTTTAATTTTTTATTGTAAATTTTAGGTTAAATAAAAATACAGGTTTACTCGAACCAAGCGTGACAATAATCAATAATTCAGATTCGATGAATTCAATATTAAAATTATTCATTCGTTTACTCTCTGGTTTGAAATTACTCCAAGTGAAAAATGATGGAAATTCATTAATTATTAACAATATGACGTTGATAAATTTGTTGTTGGTTTGGATGGGTCCATTACACGAAGCAAAATTGACTACATATTTAATAATTGTACAGGTAATGGAGAAAAGAAAAGACATGTTTATAGTTTCACAGCAAAATGTATATTTGAATAAATGTAAATGATGATACACATAAAAATGGTTTTGCTAATTATTATTATTCTGAAGAATAATGATTAATAAATGATATCTTGGCAGTCTGAACATTTTACTCTTTATTTCAGTACATATTATTATTATTATTATTATTATTATTATTATTATTATTATTATTACAAACTATTCAGCATATTTTTCTTGTTATTTTAGGTGATTTGCAGTTGCATTGCATTTACCATACGATATCCGTTGGCATTTTTATTTTATGATCACATTGGATAATTAACAATAGAAAATAGATAATTATTTACCAAAAGTTTCATTCTAGTCAAATTTTGTAATAAATTTACCAAAAGAAAAAAAATTATAATTTTTATTATTTCTATTAAAATGTTAAAATAATAAATATTATTTTGTATAAAAATAAAATGAAAAAAAATTTACACTATTAAAATTTTTTATATTGTTAAATTATTTTCTTAAAATAACCAATATAACCACCATATAACATAACCATATATAACATTAATAACCACCTTAACTACTCTAAACAATTAAGCACTTTAATTATTTATAAATTTCCTTTAAAATATTAAAAAATTAATATTATTAATTTAAAAAAAAGATTTTTATTTTATTAATTTCATTCTTAAAATTATTTATTAAATTTATTGCATCGCAAATTATGAATATTTATTTTTAAGTTTCTATTTTGTGTACAAAAATCAAAATGGCGGGAAAAATGTGAAACAAGGTCATGTGATCACTTCCGTTTTGAAGTTGTCGTCGACTGTACGTGAATTTTTTTTAAATTTTTTTTATTTAGTTTAATTTTGTATATCAAAGAGATACATTTCGAAAAAACGGTTTTAATTAAACTATTAATTATTTTTTATAATTAAAAAGTGTTTTTTTTTAAATATTATTATAACGCATGCAGTAATTTACGACATGTTTTTGTGGTTTACAATGGTCGTTAGTTTTAGCGCCAAGTTTAGTTTAACCATTTTTTGACGCTTTGAAATTTACCTTTATGAAAATATTTATGTAAAAAAAAAAAAGAAAATTAAGTGTTTTTAAATATTTTTTATTATGAGTGATGAATTTAATGCTTTAAAATGTTATTATTATTTATATAAAAAGAAATTAAGAAATCACATCATGTTGCTCAGATGTCATTCTTAAGGAATTAAATATAAATATATATATATTTGGTAAGTACTAGTATGCTTTAAAATAATGATTTTAATTAAGATTTTTACAATCAATACTTAAAATATATTCTAAAACAATTGCCATTGTGCCTCATAAAATAATTTTGAAATTTTATTTTTAAGGAATTGTTGTTATGAATTAAATAATTCTTTGCCATGGGTGAAAATAAGGAAAATGAATGGAATCAAAATATGAATAATTCAAACAGTAAGTACACTATATTACTTATTTTGTTTTATTATCTATCTAAAACATTCAATTTTTGTTTTTTATGTTTTTGTACTCGACACTCGAATGATTCTTAATTTTATAAATACATTTATTATTTGTATTACATATATATATGTGAATACTTTTAGTCTTGGAAGTTTTGGCTGGAAAAATTGAATGTTTGCAAATAACTAACTTTATGTGTCATTCGAATTTGGAAATCAAATTCAATAGCATGATAAATTTTATCACTGGACGAAATGGAAGTGGGAAAAGTGCAATCATGACTGCTTTAATCGTAGTATTGGGAGGTACAGCAACTATCACAGGCAGAGGATCTGGTCTTTCAGGTTTCAATCATGTATTATTTACTTTTTTAAATTTAAATTTTAAATCTTTCTTACAATATACACAATCATCTTTTAAATTTTAGATTTTATTAAAAAAGGTGAAAATTGGGCAAAAATCTCGATAACATTATTAAACGAAGGACATAATTCTTATAAAAAAGAATACTATGGAAGTAAAATCATAATATCGAGAAATATATCGAAAACAGGGTCTAATTCATATGTATGTAAATCAGAAAATGGTGTCATTGTGTCTAAGAAAAAAGAAGAAGTTGATAAAATAATATTAGCTTTCAATTGGCAAATAAAAAATCCTGTTTGTATATTAAATCAAGATGTTGCTCGAAGTTTTTTATGCACTAGCGATGATGAAATGAGATTTACAATGTTTTCAAAAGCTACACAGTTGGATTATTTAAAAATTTTATATGTTAAAACAATGGAACTTTTAACAGTGACTAAAAAACAATTACAAATAAAAGAAAAGGTAAAAAAAATAAAAAGATTTAAATTAGACGAAACATTTGTCATATGTTTCTAAGTATTGAATTATATTTTTAACATGCATATGTAAATTCATTTTCATATTTTTTTTTTTTTTTTTTAAGGGAGTAGAAAAAGCAAGTCAGGAAGTGCAAAGTCTCAAAGAAAAACTAGCATTATTTGTAAGTTTAGAAAAACGTGTACACGAATTAAGAGATTTAGAAAATGAATATTTATGGTCTTTGGTAAGTAATTTTTATTAATTGTTTACATACATTTTTATTTTTCTAATACATAATTTTAAACTGTTTCAGGTTGCTCAAGAAGAACAAAAATTAGTTAAATTTAACATAGAAAAAAAAAATTTACATAAAAAAAAGGAAGAAATTTTACAAGTGGAAATTAGTTTTGAAAAAACACTCGGTGATTTAAAATTAGAAATGGAAAACATTGAAAAAAAAGTAAAAGAATTAAAAATTTTAGAAAAAGAAAATAAAAATGTCAAACATAGTATAACAAATCAAGTTTTTGAATTAGAAAATGAAATACAAAAAAATGAAACTCAATTGAATCATTTTTTAGGAAAAGAAGAAAGAAATCAATCTGATATAAATGGAATTAAAGAACATTTGATGAAATGCGAAACCAGGTTTGTTAATTTTTTTTTATTATACCTAAAATCAAAAATCTAATTGAAATGTTTATGATTGATTGGTTTTTATTAGTTCTTCTCAAGATGAGGAGGGAAAAAAACAAATCAGCAATAAAATAAGTAAATTAAAAGAAAATTTAACCGAATTGAGAGAAAAAATGAAAAATATTGAAATCGAAATGAATTCAGCTCAAGATGCAAAAATGCAAAACTCAAAAATATTAGAAGGTTTAAATTTAGAAGTTGAAGAATTACAACAAAATAAAGTAAGATTAGAAACTCTTATTAGAAATAGTAAATTAAAAAATCGAAATAATTATCATAAATATGGTCCATTTACACAAGATTTATTAACCGCCATTGAAGATGCATGGAAAAAAAATTTATTTATCAAGAAACCAGTTGGACCTTGCGGTTGGTAATTTTAAATTATATTTTTTATTAAATCGTTATTGTAAATATTATTTAAATTATTATTTTTCCAGGTGTTCACGTGACATTTTCAGGAGATCCAAAATGGGGAAAAGCTGTAGAATCAATTTTGGGTAGTCTCATGACTTCGTATTGCTGCGATGGTCAAAAGGTTTTAAATATAGTCATGATTATGTGATTAACGAATTTAAATTTATTATTATTATTATTAAGTAATATTACTAATTGAATTTTAAATTGATTTTTTTTTTTTAGGATTTTCAAGTTTTAAGCGACATAATGAATAAAGTTTGCGGAAACAAACAGCATCCTCCTGTCATCATCAGTAAATTTTTATCATCGAGACATAACGTGTCGTCTAAAAGAGTAATTTTGGAAAATCATCCATCGATTTTAGACGTTTTAACATTTGATAACGATGTCGTATTTAATACGTTTATAGATCAGGTAAGTTATTATTATTTTTTTTTCAATATTCTTTATTTTATTATTATTATTATTAAAATCTTTTTTTCACTTCGTAGGCGAGGATAGAAACGATTGTCCTTTTCGAAACCGATGAAGAAGCCGCAGCTTTGATGTCACGCATAGAAAATGTACCGAAAAATTTATTCATGGGATTAACAATTTCCTGCGATCAATATTTTCCAGCTCCCAATTATAGAACGTATTATGGAAATTCAAAGAGAATGGTTATGTTTTTCGAAAATATATCGAGTAACGAGGATGCGTTACAAAAAATTGAAATGGAAAGTCTGACCGTAAATAAGTCGTTGGAGAGAAAAAAATTGGAAATTATCGAAGCGAAAAATTTAAATGCGAAAGCAAACGACACTCTCAAATCGTTCCAGGAAAAAATGAAAGAATTCAAACACGTGGAAAGAAAAATTCAAGTGGAAATAAATCAATTATCTGATTTTCAAGATACCAGACCTGTGACAATAACAAAAGTGGCTTTAGAAGAAGAGGTTTGGTTAATCTGAAAATAGATGTTGTTTTTTTAAATTGCAATTTATCATTATTATTATTATTATTATTATTATTATTATTATATTGTTACAGCTTGCAACTTTACAAAATAGTCATAGGGAGATTTCGTCGAAAGTAACTCATTATAGAAATTGTATCGACAAGCTGGTGTCGCAAAAAAACGAACTCGTAATCAAATTGAATTCCATGGCTATGGACGAAACAATAGCAGAAGAAAATTTAAAAAAGATTAAAGAAAGTTTGGAGGACAAAAATAGAGAATGCAGGGATTTGGTGAATCGAAAAAATACCGCAAACGACAAATTGAATGACGTGGAAAAAAAATTAAGGGATCTCGGTGATGAAATGATTAAATGCGAATTGGAAATCAACAATAAGTATAGAGAAGCAGAAGAAATTTGTCCGGAAAGGGTGGATACGGATAAATCCCCCGTAGAAATTCAAAAACAATTGGAAAGTAAGAAGAATTTAAATCAATTGAAATTTTATTTTTAATGGTCGTTTTATTAAATTCCTTTTTAATATTACGCAGAATGCAGGAGGTATTTAAAAGCTGGGGAAAAAGTTGTGGGATCGAAAGAGGAAACGATTAAAAATTACAAAATAAAATTAGAAGTTTATAAAAACATGATGAAAATGATAGAAATATTAAAATCCGTTTTGGAAACACTCGTACGAACGACTCGAAATAAATTGAATCGATTGAAAATCTTACAAACTCACACGGCGAATTTAGTTTCTTTTTATTTCCAGGTAATTTGTTTTTAAATGTTGTTACGAATTGTGAGTAGAATCAAAACTATCAGGTATCGTAATTGTAACATTTAAAATAAAATTTTTCAGGCGATATTGCAAACTCGAGGATATGATGGACAATTGAAAATAGATTTCGATAAGAAAATATTAGATTTGGAAGTCATACCAAAAGATGGAAGTTCGGCGAGAAAAGATACGAAAACGTTTTCCGGAGGAGAAAGATCTTATTCGACGGTTCATTATTATTATTATTTATTATATTTATCTGGAGGGGGAATGATAATTATTATTATTAATATTTGTTTTATTATCAGGTATCGTTTATACTCGCAGTATGGAAAATAGTTAATTTACCCGTTTATTTTTTGGACGAATTTGATGTTTTTATGGATAAGGTTAATAGAAAGGTTATTATGGATTTATTACTGGAACATGCAACTTTGAATAGTAATAAACAATTTGTATTTATCACGCCGCAAGATATATCAAACATTCAATCTTCGGAAGCAATATCTGTGTATAAGTTACCAGAGCCAAAAAGAAAGGACAATTAATTTTTTTTTTTAATAATAATAATAATACAAAAAGTACAAATAATTGTTTTATATTGTTTATTGTTAAAAAAAAAAACGTCTTTCATTCCATTTCTTTTACATTCATTCAAGTTTTAGTGAAAGTTCTATTCTTTTTTATTCATTCTGTTAGGTTTCATTCAAGAAAAAATTTTTTTAATAATTATTTTTATTAATTAAAACAAAAAAAAATTTTTTTTTTTTTAAGTATTTCATTTAAAATAAATTTCGTATATAAAAAAAAATAAAAAGGTAAGAAAAAAAATAACTTTAAGGAAAATTAAAAAAAAAAAAAAAAAAATTAAATTAAAAAAAAAAAGTAATAAGTAAAGAAAGACAGGTAAAAATGAAAGAATCGCAAGACATACAATAATGTTAACACTTTTTTTGAAGAGAAGTTCATTTTTCCGCCAATAGATGGCGCTGATTTCAATATTTAAATAATCAGGTAAGAAAACGTGCGAAAATTCGCGGTGACATTGCAATAAAATTTATTTAAATACCAAGAAAATACTCAGTTCAGGCATCGCTTCTCGGCCTTATGGCTAAGATCAAAGTGTAGTATCTGTTCTTATCAGCTTAATATCTGATACGACCCTCAATGAGGGTCCAGAATATTAAACTGATTTTTGGAAACGGATGGAGTGTTAGGGGCTTGCTCCACCTCCGTCACGGGTTGGCTCGGCATTGCAGTACAGCCGAGATCGGCCCACCCATAATTACCTCCAAAATAATAACTCCTCACTTCCGGTCTGGTTGCAATAAAATAATTTTTTAGATAAATTTTTAATTTTTTTAAAATTTTTGAGAATTTTCAAAATTTTGAAAAGGGTACTGGTCGATTTTCCAAAAAAATCTGAAAAATTCTAGAAAATTTAATAATTTGCTAAAAAATCTAGAAAAACGACCAGTAATTCATGGATTTTTCAAAATCCGTCCCCAATTTTGGTTTTTTTGCCAGTTTTTTGACCATATATGGTCATATTTTGTCAAAATCTCTCATTTTTCTCGTTTTTTCTTTAAAAAAAGGGATTACATGGGGTTTTTATTCATTTTAGAACGATTTTTCATGAGAATGACTAATAAAACGGCACAAAATGCCATATTTTGAGTAAAAATTTCAAAATTACCATGAAATATACCGTAATTTTGAAAATTTTTAAAATCCGAAGGTATATATTGATGAATTTTTAAAAATTTTAAAAAATCGCCACTAATCCACTGATATTTTGTTTTTAAAAATATTTTTTCAAAAATTTTTCGGATTTTTGAAAAATCGACCAGTACCCTTTTCAAAATTTTGAAAATTCTCAAAAATATTAAAAAATTTTTAAAAAAATTAAAAATTATTTAAAAAATTATTTTATTGCAACCAGACCGGAAGTGGGGAGCTATTATTTTGGAGGTAATTAAGGGTGGGCCGATCTCGGCTGTACTGCAATGCCGAGCCAACCCGTGACGGAGGTGGAGCAAGCCCCTAACACTCCATCCGTTTCCAAAAATCAGTTTAATATTCTGGACCCTCATTGAGGGTCGTATCAGATATTAAGCTGATAAGAACAGATACTACACTTTGATCTTAGCCATAAGGCCGAGAAGCGATGCCTGAACTGAGTATTTTCTTGGTATTTAAATAAATTTTATTGCAATGTCACCGCGAATTTTCACACGTTTTCTTACCTGATTATTTAAATATTGAAATCAGCGCCATCTATTGGCGGAAAAATGAACTTCTCTTCAAGAAAAAGTGTTAACGTATGCTTTGCGATTCTTTCATTTTTACCTATCTTTCTTTACTTATTACTTTTTTTTTTTAATTTAATTTTTTTTTTTTTTAAATTAAACTTCCTTTAATTTTTTACTATGTAAATTTAAAATATATTTTTTTAAAAGGTATTATTAATTGTTTTAATTATAACTTTTATTTTTTTTATTTTTATTTTGCTGTAATGGAATTTAACGGAATAAGAGCTTTAGGATTACTGATAAAAAATAATAATAATTTTTTTCTGTAATATTTTTTTTATTTTCTAAAATATTTACATTGTCTTAAAACTATAATTGTTAAAATTTTTATTAATTTAATTAAAATATTTTATTTGAAATTTTACGTTATAATAAATAACGGGGGCGTATCAGTTTTTTGATATTGATTTTTTTTTCCCTTTTTGTCTGCATTTTTATTGTACTTTAGTTAGTAATGAAAAGATTATATGAAGAAGAATGTACAAGAGCTCAATTATTTGGTTCTCCTAAACCAAATTGGAATGAATTTTTAACAATTAATGAACAATCTACAATTAGTAGTGAAAGAAGCTGTGAAAAATTTGATGAAAAAAATGCTCAGGTATTTATAAAATTTTTAAAATAAAAACCACATTAAGTAAATATTATTATTATTCAATATTTTTATTTTTTCCAGAATGAAGTAACATTTAAAGAAGATCTTGGTAAAATTGGAGGTGGTTTGGATGAATTAAACAGCACTCTTGTAAATACACAAAAAAAAATTAACAGGTTAAAGGTATGTTGACAAGAATCATTTCTTTTCGTTTCTAATCAATAATAAAACATAAACTGACATTTTCTATAAGAATAAAATTTTCTTTGTTTTTTGCAGACTATTTTTGGCGGCTGTGGTAATATTCTACGAGTTTGCTTGAATGATGATGATGATCACGATTTAAAAAATGTAAATACATTATCTGAAAATAATATTATAACAAATCAAGTTATGGAAGGTGAGTAGTTTAAAATTATAAATCTTAACTCATAATTTTTTTTTTTTCTAATTCTCGAATTTATTTTTTGCAGATGAACCAACCTTTTCTTCTCGTCTACAAAATTCAGACGGACAACTTAACAAATTGGATATTCTTATTAATAAAGCAGAAAGAGCAGAACTTAGTTTATCTGGTCAAAATAAGCAAATGAAAAGATTTTTAAAATAATTATATGTCAAGAGTACAATTACATTATTTAATTTCTTTTAATGAAAGTTTTTAAAAATTCAAAATCGATAAATTTTTAATAAACTAATTAAAGACGAAAGTTTTAAATGATATTATGACATTTTTTTTTTTTTTTAAAACAAAGTGTTGTATGTTGTAAATAAATAGTTGTTGTATTGCAATTTCTTTATTTTCAGTCAATAATACAAAAATCTAACTTTCAGTAAGTATATTAAAGCATTTTTAAAGATAATTATATAGTATTAGTACTAATCGTCTTATTAATAAAAATCCAATTTGTTTTCGAAAACATGATAAATAAATCCCTAAAACTTAAAGTTAAATTATTTAGTCTACATCTGTTTGTCAAATATTAAATTTTATTAAATACTTATTTATTTTAATAATTAAGCTCTTACTTATCTATTTTTTTTTTATTATGATACACTTGACAAAGATTTAAAAAAAAAAAAAAAACTAACAAGTATATTAAACTAAAACAAAACGGTTTTACTTGATTATTGAATTTAATTGATTTATTTAATAAATCAATCAAGTTAATTAATTAATCAATCGAAACGAAATAAATAAAATTTAACACTTAAAAAAACATGAAATATAATTATAAAATGAAATTCTAGCAGACGACGACGATTAGTTATCGCGGTTCGAAAATATGTTTTCTTCTGCTTTTGAAATGTAAACACATGTTTTGATTAATGTTTTCAAAATTTTATTAAAAATTAAAAAAAAGAAAAAAAATTAAAAAATAATTTTATTAAATATCAAAAAAAAAAAAATTTTTTTTTTTGTTTTTTTTAAAATAAATTTTAAAATCGGTAACGTAAAAAAAAAAAAAAATTAAAATAAATTATTTTATAATGATTCGGCATGGAATTTTTGGTCGTCACAATTTCGATTTAATTAAATATCCAAAATTCACTTCGTGCACATCATTCAAGGGTTGTAAAGTTAAAGAATTTAGTTTATTTACAAATTTATCGACTCGACATGGAATCAGCACGAGTAATGACCGTAAAAGAGCAAAAGAAGAAATTATTGAAACCACGTAAGACTTTCCAAAAAATAATTTATTTAAAAACTTATTAATAGTAAGGTTAAAGTCCGTGACTTTAAACTCATACTTTTATAGTAACTTTTAAACATTTTTTTTTTTTTTCAGATTCATTTAGTAAATTCATACTTCTAAATTAGTTATTTTATTTTAGTGTTAAACCAATTAAAATGGCTTACACTTCCTACGAGCTGACTCAAGATAACGAAGAAGCCGATTATCCTATAATAATTATGCACGGATTACTCGGATCGAAAACAAATTGGAATTCGCTATCGAAAGCCATCCATAATAAAACAAAGAGAAAAGTAAAATATAAAAATTTTTTTTTAAAATTTTCATGTTAAATTCTTATAACAGAGTAAACATAAATTTTTGCAATAAAACTTTTTCGAAATAACAAAAATTTTAAGAATTCAAGTCATTTACTACGTAAACTGAATAAAATATTTTTATTAAACGATTTCAATTTGAAATGGTATAAATAATTAAAACATTTCAGATAGATTTATAAAATATTATTTAGGTAGTAGCAGTAGATGCCAGAAATCATGGAGAAAGTCCTCATACAACAGAATTAACATATAATCATTTAGCTGCCGATATAAAAGCATTAATGAGTGATTTATCATTTCAAAAAGCAAGTTTGATTGGACATTCGATGGGAGGTAGAGCAGTCATGTTAGTAGCTCTTAGATATGTAAGTATTATTTTAATTGTTTCATTTAATTATTTATTTAAAAATTTTTAATTTTTAATTTTTTTTTTTTTTTTTTTTTTATTGAATAGCCAGAACTTGTAAAAGAGCTTATAATAGTTGATATATCACCGTTGAGAACTAGTCCAAACTTAAGACAACTCATGAAATGTTTCGAAGCCATGAGACTCGTTAAAATAGAACCCAAGATACCATTATCTTCTGCTAGAAAATCTGCAGATAGTCAACTCTCAAAATACATAGCGGTAAGTACAAAACTATATTAACTAATCAAAATGGAGAAACGAAAAAAGTTATCAAAGACATGTTTATTATATTATTTAAGAATCCAGGATTGAGACAATTTTTATTGACAAATTTGGTTGAAGGAGAAGATGGTAAATATAAATGGAGAGTTAATTTAGATTCTATAACTAGTAATTTTTCTACAAACATTTCAAATTTTCCAAATATAAAAACAACTTTCGATGGACCAACATTATTCATTGGCGGTTCCAATTCGGACTATCTTCTGTGAGTTTTATAATCAAAAAAAAAAAAATTTTACAATATTTACAATAATTAAAATTTACCTCAATTTAATAATTAATCTATCCATTAAAAAAAAAAAAAAAAAATTTTTAGTAAAGACGAAGAAAACGATATTAGAAAATTATTTCCGAAAGCTACATTTTCATACATTCAAGATGCTGGTCATTGGGTACATTCTGAAAAACCGGATGCATTTTTAAAATTAGTTACATCATTTATACAAAACCAAGGTAAAATTAATTTCAATAAATGATAAAATATTTATCTCTGTCTCTTTCTATAAATGAATCAGATAATAATAATTTTTTTCTATTATTTTTGGGTATATAAGAAAGTATAAAGAAATCAACTTAGTCAGAAGTGTGATGACAGGAATGTGTTTTTTTTTTTTCTTTTTTGTGATTAGTTAGCCGACTGTGATAATAAAAAATTATTTCCCTCCCCCCCCCCCCCGGTACTACTGTAATTTTAAATAATAATAACAAAATTGTATGTGAAAATAATAATAATAATAATAATAATAATAAATAAACTCACCATGAATAATAATGTTAATTTATTGCTTATAATTAGATATAACAAATATTATACACAACTAATCAATACACGTTAAAATATAATAATAATAATAATAATAATAAAAACAACTTATTTATATTTACATGTCGAAAAACGTATAAAAAAAAAAAAAAAAACTATAGAGGTATGTTATATTTCACCGCCATATTTTCTCTCGGCGGCGGAAATATATAAAATTTTTAAAAACATAGATAACACAACAAACAAACGTTTGAAATCGATTATTTTTATTATTACCAACAACGACAACGACAACAACAACAACAACAACGAGTTTTTCTAATTAAATAAAATTATCCAACCACGGTAGATATTTGGCAACATCGGTAAAAACTACGTAATGACTCGTATCGCAAACTCTGCTATCGTTTCTTGCTGGTGAAATACTGACAATACCTCTCAGGTGCCACCTTTCAATTCCGGTTCTATCTTTGTATGGGAATACCATACCGCCACCGCTATCTCCATTGCATACGCTAGTACCTAAAAGTTAACAATAAAATCGATATTAATAAACGAAGTAATAATAATAATAATAATTTAATTAGTTACCATTTTTAAATCCGGCACAATAAGTCATATTGGATGTAAATTGTGGATAAAAATCTGGATAACTCCACAAGCATGTTTTCTGTTCTACGACTGGCATTTTAGCTTGTCTCAGTTCTTCGGTTAACATTTTATGTTCGTCGAATCCCCAACCGACAACCTAATAATTTTAGAAAAAAAAAAAACTTTTCGTAAACAATTTTATCGAAAAACGATTATATAAAATTAATGATGAACCTACGGTGCCTAATTTTCCTTCTACTTCTTCTATTCTCGTATTTGTTCTATCCCACATGCAAATGGGTCTCACATAATCTGAATATTCAACCGGAGTCGTAAGTTCTAAAACTGCTATATCTGATCTAAAATCCGTGCTGTTGTATTTTGGATGTACGGTTATTTTAAAAACCTAAAATGATGAAAATCTCCCGTCAGAATCTTTTCTTTTATTTGTGTGGTTAGAATGAAAAATGGAAAATGTCAAACCTGTCGATTTTGAACTCCTCCTTCGCTCCATAATTTCAAATGATATTTTCCTAAATAAACAACGAGGGTGTTTTCATCCAATGGTTGAGTCGTGTATGTTTTCGTGACGCAATGAGCCGCTGGAAAAATTAAATCAATTATTTAAATTTTTTTTTTTGTTTTTAAATGAGAGAAAAAATAGTAAAAAAAAAAAAAAAAAAAAAAAAAAAGTACCCGTGAGAACGTATTTGTTGTTAATCAATGATCCACCGCAGAAAAACGTCAAATCGGTACCGACATTTTTATACAAAGCTACGTGCCATGGCCACTGTCCTCTGGAAGTTAATTGTCCGTGAGTGATTAAAGGACTCGGTTGAATCGAAGGAGTACCACATTCTTGATATCTTTGATAATCTAAAAGTTTCCAAAATCTCATGTAAAAAAAAAAAAAAAATTTCCAAAATCAAACCAAATATTTCCTTTTTTGTTACCCACCATTCGTTTGTGGATTAGGAGGATTCGGATTCGGATATGGATTTGGATTAGGTGACGGATAAGGATTAGGATTCGGATAAGGATGAATATTAGGTTTATTTCCACCGGAAGAAGAAGAAGACGATCCATGATTTTTATTTCCGTTTCCTTTGTTACCATTTCCGTGCCCTTGACCGTGACCATTACCATTACCATTACCGTGTCCTTGTCCGTGTCCATGATTATTTACCGAGCCTTGAGCAGGTTTAGCTGCGTGTGGTGGAGGTTTGCCATTGGAATGAGGAGGTCTACCAGGTGGTTTTTTACCTCCGCCGCCAAACGAATTTAAATCTGTTTCTTCGTAACCGTTTGGATTCGGTTTGAGAAATGGAGGAGGTTTCACGGTACTTTTTATAAAGTCATCAAATGGCGGAGTCGTTCTTCTAATTCAGATATAAAATTTTTTTAAATTTAAACATAAAAAACGAAAATAATCAAATGGGAAGTACATAATGGCGTACCTTTCTAAACGCGTCGTCGTTTTTTTCGTACTACTTTCATATTCGTAATTCATGATGGGTTTTTTCGGTTTTTCCGTGTAGTATTCGGTTGTTCTTTTCAAATGAAGATCTCCTGGATTTTCATACATAGGTCTTTTTGTGGTTGTTTTTTGTGCTGCGTTTTGCATTAACATTAAATACATAAGTACATACATCTTACATGCAAGACATTCGTTATAATTTTTTTTTTACTCACCACGATTCGATGGACAAATCAATCTACCATTTAGATTAATCGATTTCAAATAAGGAACAGGTTTTTTACCGTTAAATTTAACCATTATTCTGACATTTTCAGCGGGTCCAGGAACTAATTTATGATTCAGGGATAAAAGAGTAAAATGTATATTGTCTTTCGTTTTCACATCAGCTATCCAGTTCTGGAAAAAGAAATTTATCAATGCAACAAACTCATTTTGTTTTTTTATGTTTGTACCTTATTTATTGGTATCATCATTATCATTTTACGCTACCGTTAAAAGCTCTGCGGGTCTATCTAAAGTAATGTCAAGTCTCATCCCGTTTAAAACTTCATCCACGGTCACGTATATATCGGCAAACCAACGGTCTTCTTCAGGTTCTCTTCCTTCGTATTTGAAAACTTTCAGGCACGGACTCGCGGGAAAAACTCTTGCGGGTTCGTATTGTAAAGGCCTTGAATAATGATTGTTAATATCAGGTTGGTGGCTTTCGGGGAATCCTTGAAATTGAGTAAAGTAATAAATGAGAAAAATAGGATATTTTTATATTGATATAGGCACTCGTAGAATTTTATTATTCGTACCTGAATAGCTCGAACTGTTTTCTTTAATGGGTCTGCTCCCGTTGTCGGTCATTGATTCACCATAATATTCATTTGTACCACCTTTATTATAATTATTTCTTTCATCCGTTTTTCGCATGGTGTACGACACATCACTCGGCCTCGTTTTTTCATATTCGGAATTTCTACTGTGCTGCTGCTGCTGCGGAATTCTTTCGTTGGTCGATTTAACTTTTTGATAATCGTAATCGGATGACGGTTCATCATATTCCCTTTTGTAATTCGTCGATAGTCTACTTCCCGAAGAAGGTTTAAATTCATCGCTTTCCCTATCGTACAAAGGCCTTTTTTCATTTATTTGCCTTTTATCCTGCTCTCTGATGTGTCTTCTTTCGCTTTCGAGTGGATAACCAGCGTCTCGCTCACGACTCCTCTCGTTCGAAGCCGCATACAACAAGTCTTCGGCTATGGCATCTTCATAATTTCTCTGATAGTCGTTCTCAAGGGGTATTTTCGGTCTGACTCTTTGATCGACAACCGTATCCGCATAATCCTCAATGTAACCGGGTGATATTTTCAAACGATGATGGTCTTGATTGGCATTTTGAACTCCGTAATCACTTCCTGAATGTTTAGTCGGGCTAACGGGATGATGAGGATTATTTTGATCGACGTAACTCGGTTCTCTTTGAATAATGACTTTTTTTATTTCCGGACCGTGATTAAGAAATATGGGTTCAGAGTGAACGGGGGTTATAATTTTTGGCGATGACCAATTTGTTTGTCTCTTACTAGGATAAGACCCCGTTTCTTTTGACTGATATTCGTGATTAGTATTTTGATTGATGTGTTTAATTATCGGAATGCTCGGTTGCTGAAAGTCAACTTTTCCTCCTTCAGACTCTATACTTAATGGTAAAACATCAAATATATTTTGTTTTTCTACCTTTTCTTCTTCTTCTTCTTCTTCTTCTTCCCTTTCCCCTTCCGCTTCATCATCATCATCATCATCATCATTTAAACTTTTTGACGTTTTCTCATCTGGATCGAAATTAGCGGCTTCGACGTAAATTTTTATTTTTTGCGATCCTTTTAATTCGGGAAGATTTTTATTTGGCGTTATGAGGATTTCATAATTGGGCGCACTGTCTTGCGGTACTTTTTGAATTCCAAAATTATTTTTATTACCATCATCTGGCCTTTGCGACAGCATCAACTCGATAATTTCAACCATTTTATGCGGTGGCGTGTCTCCATTTTTACTATGTACGGCTACCGATTGAAAATCGCACTTGTTTAAAAAAACCGATATCAATACCGTCACCGTCCAGAAAAAAGTGGCGGCCATCTACAAAAAAAAAAAAAAATTTATTATATCGTTTTATTATTTTACGTATACATATATATATTTTTTTTTTTGTTTTTCACTAGTTTAGACTTTTGACTTTTTAATAATAATAACCACTTAATTTATTGTATTTACATATATCTAAAACTACAATAATTACACACTCGTTTAACATAGGAATTAATTAAAAAAAAAAAAAAACTCACTATTCCAGTTATTGTATTATTATTATTATTATTATTTAATACTCAAGGTAAAATTAACGATCAAGAGGTTAATAGTATATTATTATTATTATTTCCTTCTTTTTTTTTTTTTTAAATTGAGTGATTTGCGTTCGTTTTCACGTTACAAAAATTTCATTTGTAAATTTTTTTATAGTTGCCTGATAAAATATTTCTTTGGTGAAATCACACGTGAAACACACGCACGCACACGCACGTACACATCATTGACAATTTCCTGTAAAAAATAAATTTCTGAGTATCAGGTTTAGTGCAAAAAACCTTTCCACCTAATAATTCTTTGAAACGTTAACAAATAATAATACTAATAATAATAATAATAAAATTTCCTTGCATTTTGCCTGAATAAAAAATCAAAAAGTTAAAAAATTTTTTTTTTTATTAATATTTTTGTTATCAATTTATTTATTTATTTAAATATAATATCAAAGACCGGTCGAATAATTTATTAATAATAATAATAATATTAAAAATCTTTTTTAATTTATTACTCGAAGCTTTTAAAAGAGATCAAAATTAGGAGTGGAAGTTTAAAAATGACGATGATGATGATGGTGATGGAAAAAAAATTAATAATGATGATGATAATTTTCAAAAAAAAAAAAAATAAAAAGCTGAATTTCCATTTGCGAAACGTATTCGAGGGGGGAGGGAGGGGAGAGAGGAAGAAGGGGGGGAGGGGGATTTATAACTCGTATTAGAATTTTTTTTGTTAATTGTCAAAGTCAAAGTCGAAAATAAAAAAAAAAAGTTTTCTTTGTTATTTATTTATTTATTTATTATAATTCTGGAATCGAAAAAAAAAAAATTTATTAATAAATAAATTTTTTTTGAAAAGTTGTTTGTTGTTCCCTGTAAACAACCGGCATTTATTAAACTAGTTTAAACTGCAATTAATTTTTATTGACTCCTCTTCTGAATAATAAATTTTGTCTCGTTTATTTACATTTAATTTATATTACTTAAAAAAATTCAAATCACCTTTTTTTAAAGAAGTTACTAATAATAAAATGAGCCGACGATTTGTTTATTACGACAACTGACCTTTTTTCCCCCAACCCCCCCCCCACCCCCTCCCCCCTTTAAAAAAAACCTGTAATTCGACTTTTTTTTTTTACTTACTTACTTACTATGGCAAAATAAATAAAAAAAAAAAAAAAAACTTATGTAAACATGAAACAAATAAATAATTTTTTTTTTTTTTTTTTGATAATGTTGTGATGGTGGGAATCACCTTTTGCTTGAATGAAACATTTACATTATTATTATTATTATTATACGATTAAAAATAATTTATTATTATAAGAAAAAAAGACGCCATTTTATAAAAAATAAACGATTCGCTTTAAAAAAATTTTTTTTTTCCTTCTAGTTTTCAATAACTTGGTTAAAAAAATGCAATTAAAACCGT
>NW_002987887.1:2734467-2739266 GCF_000006295.1 Pediculus humanus corporis | reverse complement strand
AAAGCACAAACAAACAAACAAACACACTCGCAAACTTGTCGGCTCTTATGCAGTTAATAATAACAACCAATAAGCTAAACCCGTACATTTTCGTACCTGAGTTTAAAGTTTTTCCGCCATCCACGTGACGCACGCAAATTATTAACAAACGCACGCACGACAAACAAATATTAATAATAATAATAATAATAAATTTCATTTAATTTTATTATCGAAAAACATTCCGAACGATTTTATAATTTAAAATAATAATAATAATAATAATAATAAAAATTCATGCGTTTGTTTCATGTGATAAAGCGTGATAAGAACAGAAAAAAAAAATTTTTATTTTTATTTAATTATTTCGGATTAATAATAATCTTAATTATTATTATTATTATTATTATTATTATTATTATTATTATTATTATTATTATTATTATTAAAATAAATTTCGTTCCTTTTTTTTTTTTTAATTTTACGTCATTAAATAATAAAATTTATTTTTAATCAAAAAAAAATGTACGCGGCGGTAATAAACCCCCAAAAATTTAAAAAAAAAAAAAAAAATTAATAACGTCTTTTATTTTATTACTTTCCTTATATGGTTTTTATTATTATTATTATTATTATTATTATTATTATTATTATTATTAACACACACAAAAACTCAACATTTAACAATAAATACATTAAAAAAAAAAAAAAAAAGTCGTTAAATTTTATTTATAATTAAATGACGCTTTAAAAAAAATAAAATAAAATAAAAATAAAAATTTTTTTTTAATCGAATCGTTTAGTGACTCGTTTTTTTTTTTTTTTTTTTTAATTATTAATTTTAATTTGAAAAAACTATAGAAAAGTAATGAAAACATAATAATAATGATAATAATAATAATAATAATAATAATAATAATAATAATAATAATAATAATAATAATAAATTTTTAAATAACCTTAAAAAAAAAAAAAAACCTTTTGTTTGCCTTTGTTTAATACGTTCAACTAACGCATATAAATCATCATTATTATTATTTTGATTTATTTTATAAGGTCGAATTTATTACATAAATCACGTGATATTAAAATTTAATAATTATTAATAAATAATTAAAAAATTTTAATTTTAAAAGGAAATAATTAAATGGTTAAGAATAAATATTAAAAAAAATTTTTAAATCGACCAAGATTACGTAAATTTCCTGCATTGAAATCTATGCGTGTCTGATGATCTTTTTTTTTTTTTTTTAAACCTTGAGATGGTTTACTGAATTTAAAACAATTCAAATTATTATTATTATTATTATTATTATTATTATTATTATCATTATAATTAACCCTACGAATTTTTTTTTTTATAAACAAACAATGGGGGGAAAAAAACAAAAAAAAAGTTTACTAAAATGTTTCTTTTTATTTACTTATTTAATATTTATGACGTAATTATGCCATTTATTTAAATTATTATTATTATTACTATTATTATTATCATTATCATCATTATTATCATTATTATTACTATTATTTGAATTAATTAATAAAATAATTACCGTCGCGAACGTAATGTTTGAGTAATACAACAATTTTTTTTTTTAAATAATATTTAACAACAAATGTAACAACAACAAAAAATCATCATTATTATTTTAGTAAAATATTAATAATAATAATAATAATAATAATAATAATAATAATAATAATAATAATAATGAAACGATTCGAATTATTTTATTATTTTGTGACACGATAAAAAAAAAAAAAAAAATGTAATAAAATAATAATAATATCATCATCTCTGCCCTTGAAAATAAACAACCGTCATTTTGTGTTAAATTATAATAATAATAATAATATTGATAACAAATAATAAAAAATTTAGGAGGGAAGTGGAAGGTGGGGGGGGAGAGAGAGAGAGAGAGAGAGAGAGGGAGAAAAAATGATATTTGGACCATCTTTTTCTTCTCCTTCTTATAACCGATCTCTTTTACATATATTTATTATTATTAATATTTATAAAGTCCTTGAAATTTACACAAAAATAAAAACGTTTCTTTCTTTCCACTTCTTATTGGAAATAAATTAATTTCGTTTTAAATAATAATAATAATAATAGTAATAGTAATAGTAGTAATAATAATAATAATAATAATAATAATAATAATAATAATAATAATAATAATAATAATAATAATAATAATAAATTTCGTATAAACAAATAAAAATTTACCAAAAAAAAAAAAAAAAAAAACAAACGTAAATTACCGAAATTTTTCTATTTTCTTTTTTTTTTTTTTTTTTGTTTATTTTTTTTTTTTTAACGACTTTATAAAAATTTTAAAACGCCCTAAAATAACACGATATCAATTATAATAATAGTAATAATAATAATAATAATAATAATAATAATAATAATAATAATAATAATAATAATAATAATAATAATATTAATAACGATTGATAATAATAATAATAATAATAAATTTTTCTTAAGAAACACCAATCAATTATCACCAAAAAAAAAAAAAGAACGTAATTAACTTAATATGAAAACTCCGGGGGGTTATCAATGGTGGCAAAAAATTTTAACGGTTTAACGATAACAATGCTACCAACGAAATATTTAAATGTAAAAAAAAAAAAAAAAAATCATGTTGGTACTACGGCCGCGTACCGTTTTTCCTTAATTAATAAATTTAATTTTAGCTTTTAATAATAATAATAATAATTTTTATTAATAAATTTTTTCTTGTTTTTTTTTTTTTTTTTTGCTATTTCGTGACATTTAGTTAGTGTTAGTTTTTTTTTTTTTTTTTTATTAATTTAACCGTGATAATAATAATATTGATGATATTTCCGCGTGTTTGCGAATTATTCTCGTTTAAACTTTAAAAAAAAAATAATAATAATAATAATAATTTGTGTGCTTTTAAAAAAAAACCGTTTACTCTTGCGTGCGTGTGTGTGTGTGTGCGTTTTTTTTTCAAACGATATCGTACAATAAGGTAATAATAATAATAATAATATTAATAATAATAGGGAATCACAGAACAAAAAAATTTTTTTTTTTTTTATATTTACTACATTTGATAATAAATAATTTCGTAAAGTTTGTCACATTGCGTATTATTATTATTATTATTATTATTATTATTATTATTATTATTATTATTATTATTATTATTATTATTTTTATTATCATTATTATTATTATTATTATTATTATTATTATTATTATTATTTTTCCCGTGAGGAAAACTCTTTTAAAAAAGCGAGAATTTAACCGAGATAGAATAACGTCTTTTAATGAACCTCTACAAAAAACCTTTATTTTTTTTTTTTTTTTTTTATTGATCAAACGACGCCATTTTTAAACGATAATGATGATAACTTTTTAAATTAGTTTTTTTGTTTATTAAAGTATTTGCGTAAGAGAAAATTTTTTTTAAAATTCGAATCGAAGTTTTTTGAATTATGATCCAAAAAAAAAAGAAAAAGAAAAGTAAAACAAGTTTTGCGAGACATCTTTTAGCCTTATTTTTTTGTGCGTGTGTGTGCGTGTGCGTGTGCGTGTCTGTGCGTGTTTTTTTAAATACTTGATTTTTATATATATAAAAAAAAATGAAATATCGTTTATAATTTTGTATATATTTATTTTATTATGGCAATTTTTCGTATTTTTTTTTTTTTTTTTTAGTTACTTTGACATAAAAATACGTCAAGGTTAAAAATAAATAAATTTATACAAAAAAGTTATTAAAAACCGTGTACTTAAAAAAAAAAAAAAAAAAAACTTTAGTGTTACAAACATTTATATTTAAATCAATTAATTCATTAATTAATTGTTTTCTTTTTTTTTTTAAATAAAATTCGTGACGTCATTTATTATTATTATTATTATTATGGTCACTCTTAAACACGACAAGGCTCTTATTTGTCGGGGTTTTTAAGCATTTATTCCAGGTTTCTACCCGTCGATTCCTTAGGGATAAATGCTCGAATTTCGGTGGTGCTATTTATAATTATAATTATTATTATTATTATTATTATTATTATTATTATAGATTTCTAACTACTTTTTAATATTTAAAAAAAAAAAATTATTCATTCACTCTACATTTATTTTACACGTATGTTTTTCATTATCGAAAGGGAAAAAGAAAACGTTTAAATGAAAATAATAATAATGATAATAATGATAATGATAATGATAATCATCAAAATGTAAAAATCTCTCTAAAAAAAAATACATAAAAAACGATCGTAAACGTATAAAAAAAAAAAAATATTTATTACAACAATTAATTAAGATTCATTACGCCATTAAAATAACAAACCAATAATAATAATAATAATGGGCTAACAGAAAAAAATTTTTTTTTTTATAAATAGGGGTTTAGTTAATTACGGTAAGTTTTCCCTTTTCACCCTCCTCCTTCTCCCCCTCCTTCCCCCAAATAAATTTAAAAAACTTTAAAATCAATTCCAGTTTTTTTATTATCATTTCTTTCTTATTCTCTTATGCGAAAAATTATTATCATTATTATTATTATTTTTTTTTTTTATTACTTTAATTTTTGACGCACGCACGCTCTTTGAGTTAAACATTAAATTTTCCCTTTATTATTATTATTATTATTATTATTATTATTATTATTATTATTATAATAAACGTGGCGTTATTATAAACGGTAGCCTATCACCCCCACATAATAATGATGATGATAATGATACTCTCATAACAATATATAAATTTTAATATTTATAAAAGAAAGGAAATAAATAAATAATTGAATAGTGTATCGTTTTCATATATTCCG
>NW_002987887.1:2725031-2734109 GCF_000006295.1 Pediculus humanus corporis | reverse complement strand
AAATAGGCTGTAGAATTCTCTCGAACAAAAAAAAAAAATTATTATCACAAAAACGTTGCTTCATTTTAATTATTATTATGTATATAAATATAAATATATGTATCTTTTTAAGATTACTCCAATATGAAATATGTGGGGAAAAAAAAAAACTATTTCGCAATGTGTAAAAATCAAGAAATAATAATAATAATGATAATTTTATTAATAATAGCAGCGAAGAAGAGGAAAAAAAAAAAAAAAAAAAAAAAAAAAAAAACGTTGGAGTCACTGGCAAGCACATGACCCCCCAAGTGATATTTTAGCAACTCCAAAATCAGGTTTTTTTTTTTTTTTTTTATACCTAAACCACATCGTTTAAAATAACTTGACCATCTTTAAAATTTATTCAATATTCGATCGAAACAAAAAAACAAATTCAAGTTTTATATATATATATATATATGGACTTGAAAGTAAAACTGAGAAATTTGCCAAAACCGTTGTTAAAAGGTTGCGCCATTTTTTTTTTTTTGTTCTTATAAGTATGAGTCTTCACTTACCTTTAAGGTATCTTAAATAATTTCCTTTTACAATTTATTACAATAGTTTTAATCGTTTTGTTATTATTATTATGTTTAAACACCGCACTTAAATACTTTTATTTAGTAAAATTAAATAATAAAACGCACAAACACACACGCATACACACACACACACACTTGTTTGTTAAGAATCCGACATGTTACAGTAACGACAATAATTTCGCGGCATTGAGTTGAAATACTTGTCGATTGTCCGTTTTACGACATGATAGATGCCCCAGCCTAATCGTGGCTCTTACAATGTTTAGCTTATAATAATAAAACCGATATAATTACTCTGTTTGAAATAATAATGCGTTTATAACTTAATTCCAAAACGAATTATCTCACTTTTTCATTGTCGACAAAAAACCGTTTGGGTTTGAATTTTTTTGATCGTTATTAAAAACAATTTTTTTTATACAAAATAAAATATTATTATTATTATTATCGTAGAAATTATTTTATGGTAGTAGCGACGTTCAAAAAATAAATTTCAATTTGATTTTTTCATTCGACAAAACATATTTCATACATAGTTATTTCGTTTTTCTATTTTAGTCTAGAACATTATTATTTTTATATAAATGGAATTTCCTAAATTCAACTTAGCTAATAATCGGTTAGTTAAAATTTTCATTTTATGGATAAAAATAAACGATTTGAAAAAAAAAATACTTGAAATGTTAACTTTTACTTTATTTATAACAGAAAGGAATTATTCATTTTTTTTGTAAAAATAAATTAATTACTATTATTATTTAAAATAATGTGCCGCCATATTGTTTTTTTTTTGTTAAAGATTCAATAAGATTTATATACTTACTAAATAATTTTGGATTTAAATCTTTTTTTAAAAAAAAAACAATTTTACTTGTTAACGTATTTTTTTCAAAAAATTTACTAAATATTAATAATACTACTGAACATAATTTTTTATGATGATTTTATTAAAAAAAAAAAAACGTTAAGAATCGTTATTTAAATATTAAAATTTAAAAATAAACCTTCACATTAACCTTCACATCCACAATATGAAAAAATAAAATTATTTTTTTTTTTTTACATTATACAAACCATAAAAATTTCAAATTAATAAATAAAACCGCCAAAAATAAATTCTTTTCAAACACGCCAATCAGAGAGTCATCACTATTTAGTGTTCGAAACTCTTTTTTTAACTTGAATCAAAGAATAAATATTATTATTATTATTATTATTATTATTATTATTATTTAAATTAATGAAAATTCGTTTTAATATGAGGTTTAGTCTTTTGTAATATATTATTAATTGATGGCCAATCGTAAGGGTGTTTGAGTACTTATATTAAAATAAAATCATTATTATTATTATTATTATTGTTAAATTAAATTTTTTTTTTAGGTATATCTTTTGATAATATTGCATCATTTTCAAAAAAAAATATTATCGTTAAAAGAACTGTACAGGAAGTTTTTAAAACCGTTCGTGATAATTTTCAAAAATATAATAAAGGTACACAACCCTAATAATAATAATAATATCATTAATAATAAATTATTATTTCTGTCTCCATTTTGGGCCAAAAAAAAAAAAAAAAAACAATTTTATAACCTACTGGTTAAAGGTTAATATTAAATTTAGGAATCAGATATAGAATTAAATTATTTTTCATAATATATTATAGTAATGTTTCATTTTTATAAAATTTCATAAATTATTTTTGTTTTAGTAACTGATCAAGATCTTATTTCATTAAATGCTCTATTCGGTGAAACTTTTGAAAAAGCCCTTGAGATTTTAGAGGGAAATAAAATAACTTATTTTCATTTAAAACAAACAAATATTGGAATATATCAGGTATTGAACAATTATGTTTTTTTTTTTTAAAATAGTGCAAAGGTAAACATAAACATTAATAATTACATTTATGTTCGTTGTGATTTCAGGTTGAGGGTAGTTTGTGCAAGTCGTACATGATATATTCATCTGTAAATTATTGCTCATGTCCTTTTTACAAACATCAAGTTGCAGAAGGTGCTCAAATAATTTGCAAACATGTTTTAGCATCAATTCTTGCAGACATTACTGGTAAAAGATTGTCTATTGAAACAACTGATGAACATCTAAGGGATTTAATCCTTGAATCTGGTACAATTTTGAGTAAGTTTTATTTTTATGGAAAAATTACAAATGGTTTGATTATGCATACTAAAATAATAAATTTTTTTTTTTTTACAGGTCCTCATAATGAATGATAAAGAAGGTTGGAATACCAAAGATACATGCATGGAGCAATACATGTATTCATCACCTACAGCTCCTTTTATGTTTCCCGATTCAAATAATTGGTCACATGTTCCCCCCCAAACTATGCCATGGGGAACGCCTGCAGAATTACAACCGTCTGTTGTAAGATTTACAGCGGGAAATTTTAATGGATCTACTCTACTCTCGTGCAAAAGAAAAAGTGAACCACCTATAGATATGTGAGTAAGTTTAGTTTAATGTACTGAATAGTTCTATAATAAAACAATTATTAACTCGATTCTATAAATTTCTTATTGAACACCTTATTATAGAAATTTTAACTAAAGCTTATTTTAAATTTTTTCTTCTAGGCCTCCAGCTAAAATGTTGGTCACTGATGAAAAAATGGCTGCTCACATGCAAAGTCTTCACATTTCAGAAATTGAAAATGAAAAAATGCTTTCAAACATGAGTTGTAAAGATGAATCCATGGAAACTGATTCATTGCCTAAACTTATTTTAAGCGATGAAATTAAAAATTTAAAGACTGACATGATTTTTCCAGAATCAGTTTTTAAAAGATTGTTAGTATTTCCTAAAAATTATTATCATCTTGATTTTTTTTCATTCGAGAAACAATTTCAATTTTAAAACCTAAAATAAAATCTTGTCTTTTACAGGGAAAAACCAGAAATGGCGCTTGTTCTATGGCAGCCACCACTTATTAGTGTAGAAAGTAAATTAAACAAACTTAATAAGTCGTGCAAAACTAAAAATGAAGAGTCCGATGAAAAATCTACTGATAATAATAATAGTTTAAGAGAAAAAACAGATGATAAATCAATGGATATAACAATGGAAGCTAATATAATGAATAATATCGATAACACATTTAGACCCATAGATCCAGTACCGAAACCATCCACACCAACACAATATTATCAACCAGTACCTCATTTTCAAGGATACACTTCATTTTTTTAAATATTAAACCTTTTTTTTTGTTATGATACTGAAATAAAAAATATTGTGCCATTACAACAAAAATGTGTTATTAATAATTAATAACTAAAAATTAATAAAATTACAAAAGCGTTTAAATGATAATAAGCTCAAAACACATTATCGACTGAATGGTATTGTTAATATTTAATATAAAAACTAATTAACTTATTTTATTAATATTAACTGCCTTATTCCTAAATATATATTAAAAATTTGAATTTGTAGCTCCCTGTAAAAAAAAATTTTTTTAACTAACATACATCATTATTCGACAATTTATTATTATTTAATTAATAAATTAATTGTTTAATAATAATCGAGTACTTTTTCGCAGTTGGTTAAGTGATTTAAAATACATAGTAGTATTAGAGTTTTTAATTGTTATCATTTACTTAACCTTTTTTTTATTAAAAACATAATAATAATAATACTTTTATACTTGATTAATTTTAATGAAATTAATTAATTATAATTTTACTTTAAATTGTCATAAATAATTTTTAAAATATTTTTTTTTATTAGTAAAATATTATTAATATTAATAATTACTAATTGTAATATTTCTTTTTGGAATTTAGTTTAAAATTTAAAGTCAATAACAAAACTTTAAAAAAAAAAAAAAAAAGTTTTTTTAATTAATTAATTACCATGATTTTTTTAATTAGTGTACAAAATAATTTTTTTTTTTTTTTTTTTGTAATAAATTGATGATTTTTATTATGTATTTATTTTTTAAATTCATAACTGTTTTTATTGTTTACCATAAAAGAGTCTATTCTCTATCAAAAGGGAAAAAAAAAATATTTGTTTGAAAAATTAAGCTCAAGTTCCATTAGCCATTTGCAAAAAAACGTTCTGCTTTTTGTAAACAAAAAAATAAAATTTTGTTTCATTTAATTATTTACCATCGTTTAGTAATCAATTAAAAATTTTTTTGTTTTTATTAATAATAATTAAATAAAAATGTTTTTGTTTTGTTATAACATGTCTTAAAATTTAAAAGAACATTATTTAATGTTTTATGTATATTAAAGTTCAACGTTAGGGGAAGCCATTTTAATTTGACATGTTTTTTTTTATATTGAATACTTAAATATTGAGATTCGCATTTTTTAAATATTAAATTTTTCATTTAACGAAAAAATGGTCGCGATGATGGGTAATAAAGGTATACATATATATTATTTTTAATTGTTATTTATTAAATTAATATATTTTTAAAATTGTTTTATTTGCAATACTTCAAAAAGGAGGACCAGAAACTGATGAACAGCAAAGATTAAGATTTCAAGTTGAATTAGAATTTGTACAGTGTTTAGCCAATCCAAATTATTTAAATTGTAAGTAGTTTAATTTTATATAATTTAAATTTTGATTCAAATCAAATTTTATCTATTTGACAGATTTTAAAAAAGTAACAATTTTCTAATATAAATATTCTAATTTGTTATTATTAATTCTCTTTTGCTCATGCTGATGGTTATTTTTTTCTAGTTTTGACCAAAATTAAAAATTTATTGATCAATTGAAAACAAATTATTTTACAGTTTCTTTAAATACTCTTACTCTCTCTCTCTCTCTCTCTTATAAAAGACTAGTCGAATATATATTGCAAAATTTATTTATCGATACCAATTATAGAAATCATGAAAAAATACTTTTTAACTTGACCTTCATTAGTTTTAAAGTTTTTCATTTTTAACTGTTCTGTTCCAAAATATAATTTTATAAAATAAAAAACAATTTATCAAAAGTGTTAGGTTAATTTATCATTTAAATAACTTAAATCTCTTAGATATATTTTTTTTTCCTATTTATAGTTATTAGTCGAATTAAACCAGACGATAATTTCTTATGTCGAAAAAAATAAATTCTTTTACTTTATCTTTTTAATTATTGTTAATTTTTGTCTTCATTATCTGATATTAAGTTAAAATTTTTTTTTTTTTTTTAGTTTTAGCTCAAAGAGGTTATTTCAAAGATCAAACATTTGTTAATTATTTAAAATATTTATTATACTGGAAAGAACCTGAATATGCGAGATACCTAAAGTAAGTACTTTTACTTCTTATTTCGGTTGTTAATAACTTTTAATTTTAAATTAAATTATTGTTTAAAAAATTATTATGATTTTCAGGTATCCCATGTGTTTATACTTTTTAGACCTTCTTCAATATGAGCATTTTCGTAGAGAAGTTGTTAATGCTCAATGTACTAGATTTATAGACGATCAACAAATATTATTATGGCAACATTATACAAGGAGACGAACAAGATTATTACAGCAACAAGCCGATCAAAATCCTCCTCAGCCTCCTTGTTCGATTGTTAAAAGAGAAACCTAATCTGAATATTGTGATAATAATAATATTACAAAGAAAACAATCAACAGTTTAATTTCATCATTTTTTGTGGATATGAAGTTGTATTTTTCAATTTTTTACAAAAGGGAGTTTTAAATCGTTAAAAACATTTTGAAAATAAAACTGGGAATACATAAAGATGAAAATTAACTTTATGTGTGGTAATTAATTAAAAATAATAGTTAAATGTAATTAAACTTTTTAAAAATTTTAAAATCAAAAAAAAAAAAAAAAAAATTAAGAATACAAGCAATTAACAATACATTAAAAACGGTTTTTGTACAAGACTCTACCGCCATTTTTTTTTTTTTTTATTTCAAACCATTATTACCCTAAAGGTTAAATTTTTTAAAAACTATTAAAACATATTGTTTATTTTGTAAAAAAAAAAAAAAAAAAAACCATTTCTTTTATAACCAAATAGTGGATGAGAAGTAATGTTATTTAAACAATTTTTATTAGTTATTTGTGTATATCATATGTGTGTCACAATTAATAAATATAAAATTTGTACCATATATATATATTTGTAAAAATAAACGTTAATCATTATAAGTATGGGCTTGAAAGTAAATATATATGTATATGTATATAATATTAATATGGCCATCGTGTTAATTTAATTCATTTTGTAAACTAACCGAATATTTACATTACCGTAACGGAATTTTTAAAAAATCGTTATTCTTTCTCTCATTGAGTGAGTGATGTAAGTTATTCATTTGTGTTTCGCTTATCACACGGTTAACATCAAATAAATTTCTTTTTTTTTTTTTTTTTTTTCAGAATTATTGACAAAAGGTGAGTGAGTTTATTGATTTTTATATTTACTTTACTTATTAAATTACAAAAAAAATTTTTTTTTTTTTTTACATTTAAAAATTTATAAATTTTGAAAATTATCATTTGTCATATTTATTCATTACTCCCCTTTTTTTAATCAAAAATTATTATTATTATTTTTAATTTTGATTGATATTACCCTTATTAAGTAACTTATTGCATTTCTTAATTACTGTAATTGAAAAAAAAAGAAAATTTTAAATAATTCTTACCTGGATAATAAAATATCCGTTGAAAACTTGAAATTTATATATGAAGTCATTATTTAACGACTTTTTTTTATTTTTAAACTAATTTATTAACATTTACTTATTTATTTTCACATATATATTTAATTTAAACGATTTTACTCACGCATAACACACAAATATTAATAATTATACTTATTTTTTTAACCAATTCGTATCCATTTTGTTTTTCTGTTTGTTCGGCGCGAAAATTTGTGTCACGTTTGACCGTAACGGTTTGCATTATTATTATTATTCGCACGACTCACGTGGTCATCGCGGTCGTGTCAATTTATTGTCCGCGCCATTAATTATAATTCGTTATAATTTTTTTTTTTTTAAATATGGAGCTCGAAAACTATTTTTTAACGACAATATATATCATAAAAATCATTTATTTAAAACTAAACTACTTTTTTACGATTCGCTCCTCCTCGCCCTCCCGCCCATGCTATAAAAACATAATAATAATAATTTTTAACGAATACCATACTTGATCGATTTCGATTTTTATTAATATGTATTAATTAAAAAATATAAAAATAAACGAACTGGAAAACAATTAAAAATGGCCTCTTTAAAAAAACGTAATGACGATGATGATAATGATGATGATAATGCAGACCTCGTTAAGGTAACGTTAAGTAAGGTAGAACCAGATTAACCTTGACCCTCAACTAGTAGTTTTTGTTATTGAAAATTGTAAAGACATAAAAAAAATTATTCAAATATGGTGATATGTATTATGTCTTAATAAAATTAATAATTTTTTTTTTTTTAATAAGTTATAATAATGATAATAAATAATGTTTATTTTTTTTCCCCCCCAAAACAGAAATGTGATAAAAACAAAAAAAATAATCAATTTGTGATTGAATTGGAATGATATAGATGATGGACAAAAGAATTAAAAAATTATTATTTACTATTATAATAGTCTTATCATTATGGGTGGTAAGTAAATCAGCTTTTACAATACCTTAAACCTAAACCTGAACCTAAAAGACACCTGTTCTCGATAAGAAAATTACAATTAATTATAAATAATAATAATAATAATAATAATCACGTCACAGTATGGACGAAATATATACCGTTAATGATAATATTATTATTACTGTAATTTAATAATAATTAATATTTTAAACACGTAAAATATCATAGCGTCGTTATATTAATTTAGAACGAATTTCCCTTTTCCCCCTTCTCTCCCATTCCTCCTCTCTCTCTCTCTCTCTCTATTCCCATATTAATAATTTGAATTTTTTTTGTTTTTAGTGTTTGTCGGAATGTAAAAAAAAAAAAAAAAAAGAAACGGATAAAAAACCCAACGAAACCGAAACGAACATATTTAATTTTTTAAGATTATTTTTTTTCCGTATGATTTACGGTTTTGCAACAATGTTCGGAGCACAAGAAGATATTTCGGATTTTATGGGTGGAATATTTGTTCCTCCTGGAGCCGATGATGCTGAGTATAGAGATTATCTCGACGGAGATCAAGTCGACGACGTTTACGATTATTAATTTTAATTTTAATTTTTTTACTAAATAAAAAAAATTGTGTACTTATTATTATTATTATTATTATTTGTTTAAAATAAACAGTAAATTAAATGAATTTTTTTTTATTTGACGTTTCGTGTGATTACTCTTGACAAATGATTTTTTTTTTTTTTTTTAAAGAACGTTGAACTTGCACCGTCACCTTAAATTAATTTGTGATAATCATAAAAAACTACTACTACTACTACTACTAATAATAATAATAATAATAATAATAATAATATTTTGAGAATTAATTATAATTTTTTTTTTTAAATTTAAATGTATTAGAAAACCTTTAAA
>NW_002987887.1:2724271-2725011 GCF_000006295.1 Pediculus humanus corporis | reverse complement strand
ACACAATTGACAAGTATGAAGCATTTGGCTTTCGGTGAGTTCTTTTTTGCTCTGTACCTTTTTTTTCGGTGATTTTAATTTTTTTGATTTAACGGGTCCGGAAACTATCGGCATGTGCATCGGCGGAGTTAAATTCGCCTGAAAAATTTGTCATAAAGTCAAATTAATTATGATGGTCTTCGACAAATGTAAATCAATTTAAAAAAAATTTTTTTTTTTAGATATTTACCGGAGGATCAACCATGACTTCTGCAGAAAGCCACCTCAACGTCAACGGTAATCTACACCAAGGAGGAATGGTCAACATTGTAAACATTACTCTCAAACAGTAAGTAAATGATGATTCCGATGTTTTTTTATTACCAATTATGTTTTTCAGTCTTCTGGAACGTTTCGGATGTTGCCAAGCCCACTCAAACTAAATAAAAGAAAATGTTTATAAATGAAATTTTATTTTTCAAACTATTATTAGTAAACACAATTATAAAGATAGTTCATTCGTCATACCCTTAAAGCAGCAACATCAGATGGAAAACCATGAATTGTTAATGTCATCTCCCTGAAAAAATTTCAATTAAAATGTTTAAAAAAAAACCTAGTATGTAATTAATAATAATAATAATAATACAATAATAGAATGTAAAAAAAAAAAAAAAAATCATCACACCAACCATGGCCCTCTTTGGCTTGTCTTCCAAGCGCCACCATATTGTTTGCCTTTATTGTGTTGCACAATTCGT
>NW_002987887.1:2708399-2723827 GCF_000006295.1 Pediculus humanus corporis | reverse complement strand
GATGTTTAACAATATTATGGATTTTTTAAATTTAAATTAAGCAACTGTGTGTTTCATGAACAAACCTTGTTCTTCCAGTTTCTTTATCGAGTACTCTAGTAAAAGTATTTTGTTGTTTTTCCCATTCCTCCTTTGTCATCGGAGCCAAACTTTTAGATTTTTCTTGTAGAATTTCATTAATTAATGATTTATCGGGACCCTCCTCATTTTTTTTCAAAATCAATTCTTTATTCACTTCATTTTTTAATAATTTCAATGCTTTTTTTTCCTTTTTTTTTCGTTTTTCTTTCTTTTTTATTTTCTTAAGTTTTTTCTTTAATTTTCTCCTGATTTCTTCATCTATAGAAGAAATCGAAGAATTTGAACTGCTCGTTGTTCTTTTACGTTTTTTTTTATTTTTATGCTTCTCTGAATTCTTTCCCATTCAGGTAAAAATAAATTATTAAACAAAAGAAATAATGTAAATAGAATAATATGATTTATTTTCTAACATTTTTAAAAATTATTTTTTTTATAATTACATAAAAAAAAAAATTAACTTTGACAAACAAATATTGCTCTCGTCTGTAAATTTACAGTAAATGGAAGTAAAATAAGCTAATAAATAATTATTATTGTACTTTTTCTTAAAAGTAATTTTAAATTGATATAAAATTTTCGTTTTTTAAAAATTAATCATTATTATTATTATATCCTTTTTAACTGAAAATTCTTTCGGCGAACGAATAAACTAATGGTTTATGTTTCAAGAAAAAAAAGTTTTGAAACTGTTTGAAAACTTTTCTTTTAATATGATTGACTTTGAACGCCCTGTTTGACCCGGTCATTTAAAAGTCAACAGCTGAGGTGATTTGTTGAGAAAGTTGTGTTGAAAATTATTTATTACAAAAAAAATATTTTTTTTTATATCGTAAGTATTAAAATTTAATTAATTTTCTTTTTTTTTTCAAAATTTTTTTCGCTGTAAAAGTTTTATTATTTATTAATAATATTTAATAATAGAATTTTAAAAATATTTTTATAATTTTACATTGTAAACTTATGTTTCATATACTTTGTACTTAATTTAAAAATTTTTAATTTTCTTAGCCCTTTTTAAATACATTAGATTTTATAGTTATGCAATTAGTTAAATAAAATAATTTTACATAGCAGAGTTAATAAATATATAATTTTTTTTGTATTACAATAAAAAAAATAAAAATTAATTGAAATTAATTTTATTTCCACTACTACACATTTATTAATACTGAATGTTAACCAAAGTTCATTTATTGCAAATAAATTATTATTATCTATATTTAGCAAATTTATAATCGAATGGCACAATATATTAATCTTTTAAATGTATTCAAAAATTTAAAGAGCTGTAGGGAAAACATTTTGTTGTTAAAATTTTTAAAAAAATTATCATTAACTGATTAAACAACTTCAATTTAAAATTATACACTGCATAATTTTTTTTAAATTTAATTTTCAAAATTGTAAGAAAAAAATAATTTTTATCGACTCGTAAAGTTGCAAAATGTATTAAATTGATATTTCTAAAAACAAACCAATTATGCAAGTGCTAAAAAATTAATTTAAATTAAATTTAAATTAAAAAATTTCTTTTTCGAATATAGAGTATAAGCTAGATGCACATTATCGCAAGGTTTACAATCCATAAATTTACTTAATTAATTAAAAATGTTTTTTTTTTTTTGAATTTAGTATTTAAAACATTATTATTAAAAAAAAAAAAAAAGAAGCCAAAACCCAAAAACTAGGTTATTTATAGCTTGAAAATAAAAGAAAGTTAAATTTTTATAATTAAAAAAATAAAAAACATATATATATAGAAATTTCAAATGTGATCATTTCGTAAAATCAATTCTCGAAAACAATTTAACCAAATTTGTAATCACCCATAAGTTTAAAAATTGAAAATTTTTTTTTTTTTGTTTAAATCTAAAGAAAAATATTATTTAATAATTTTTGCAATTCCGACTGATAAGCTTTCATATTTTTAAATGCTTAATTAAATTATTAAAGTCAAGGACTTGATCTAGTGATGTAGAGACCCCCAGGGGTTTAATTTCATTTCATATTATTATTACAAGTGATTTAACTTTTTTTCTCGATGCAAACAAACAAATCAAGTTTATGTTAACAAGGTATATATTATACCAAAAAAAAAAATGTTAATTTTAAAAATTTCTCTTTCTTAAAAAAAGAAAGTTTTCCAATGAAGTCTTTATTACCTAATATTGATTTTTAACATAATTTACTCAACAACAAAAAAATTCGATTAGGACATTAAACCTCAGTTAATTTTGCAATGTTTCACGGTTATTACAAACTAATTATTGTTAATTTAAAAAATGATATAAACTTACCATTTTTTTTTATGTATAATGATTCACTTTTGTAAACGAATAACCGAAAGTTAAACTTTGTAAAAATAATAATAATAGCGATCACAACAATTTAAACAGAATTCACTATTTAAAAATAATATTAAAAAAAAATTTTTCTTTCAGTTATAATTCAACATGTCTACTCACTTCAATTACCCTCCGTTAGCTTTGCAAGAGGAATTGAAAAAAATTGCAGAAGCCATCGTGTCACCTGGTAAAGGAATTTTGGCGGCAGATGAATCTACTGCAACGATCGGTAAACGGTTGAGCGAAATCGGAGTTGAAAACATCGAAGAAAATAGAAGAAAGTGAGTATTATATATAAATACTGAAAAAAAAAAAACAATTATTATTATCTTATTTTAAATATTAACTCGTTTAAGAAAAAACAAAAAGAATTTTCCCGACATTTTAACCGGTTTACAAAACTGGAAAAATTAAGAAAAACTTATCGTCTGCTTCATTCCTCTCTTTTAATTAATATTTTACTTCCGCTTTATAATTAACATTTAGTCGAAATATGTAAATCTTTTACCTTTTTTTCTTTTTTTTTCTTCTGTATCTTAATTATTTCTTAAAAGGAAAATAAAATTAAAAATTGGCATGCATCGTAAAATAATAATAATAATAATAAACTTTTCTTTTACAATAGCATTTTTCTTTCCTTTTTTTTTTTTTTAACCGACTTTATATGTAAGAAGAAGGCGCAAAAAAAAGAAAAAATTTAAATTTAAATTAAAATTTAAAAGTAATTTGGCCCTAGAACTTACATATGTATAAAAAATTATGTTGACCAGATATCGTCAGCTATTGTTTTCTTTTGCGCCCGAACTAGTCGAGAATCTCAGCGGAGTAATACTCTTCCATGAAACCGTTTACCAAAATGCAGACGACGGGACTCCCTTCATCGAACTCCTACGCCAGAGAAATATTATTCCTGGCATTAAAGTCGATAAAGGCGTTGTTCCTTTGTTTGGAAGCGAAGACGAATGCACAACCCAAGGTAAATGAATTGGTGGTTCGGTTCTTTTCCCATACTTTTCCCTCCCTGTCCCAAATAGAAAATTTGAAAATGTTTGTGTATATATATATAAAGGAAAAGAATCGATCCACCAAAACAAATATTAATTTCAATTTATTTTACGTTTTTTTTTTTTTTTTCTTTCTCTTTCTCTCTCTCTCTCTTCTTGTTGTTCTTCTTTCGTTCTTCTTTATCGTACCACGAGGCTTCGTCAACTTCTTTTTACCAGCGCACCCGGACAATTGGGAAAAAATATTTCGGCCGTTATTCTTTTCCACGAAACTCTTTATCAAAAAACTGCCGATGGAAAACCATTCGTTCAAGTTCTTAAAGAACAAGGAATCATTCCTGGAATAAAAACCGATAAGGGAACGGTTCCGTTGTTCAACACCGAAGGGGAAACTACAACCCAAGGTTTGACAATCGAGGGATTAGATAAATGTGATAAATCGGTCGGAGGGGGACAAACTTTTACCTTTTTCTCTTTCCTTTTTCACTTTCCTTTTTTCCTTTTTTTCTTCTCTTTTCATTCAATTAAGGAGCGTTTGTTTGTGTTTGTGATGAAAATTTCACAAAATGTCCTGTGAATCTGTATTGTAATAGTAATCATCAGATTAATTTCAAAATCTTTTATTGGTCATCTAAATGTCATCATTATGAGGAAATTTATGTTTATCATGACGTCATCACCGTTGTTTACTTTTCGACTGTTTTTCCTGTTGGAATATGTAACCTTCTCGTATATCCTTGGGATAATGTTGCATAACATGATTGTTAACTTTTTTGCCTTGTTCACATGGGATATTTATTTATGTATGTGCTTGTCTTGTATATACATTTCATTCTAATACTTTAAGCTTTTTTCTGTAAATGAAAAAAAAAAAAAAACAAAAAAACAAAAATTTTTTATGCTTTTACAATTAAATTAAAATTTACTAAAAAAAAAAATTGTTTGCAATTTAGGATTAGACGATTTGGCTCAAAGATGTATTCAGTACAAAAAGGATGGATGTCACTTTGCAAAATGGAGATGCGTTCTTAAAATTGGACCCAACACTCCATCGGCTCAGGCAATCAACGAAAACGCAAATGTTTTGGCTCGTTACGCATCCATATGTCAAGCCAACAGGATAGTGCCTATCGTGGAACCCGAGGTTACAATTAATTTATATAAAATAATTTTTAAACGGAAAATAAAAAATAAAAAGTTGATGACAGTTTTACCATTTTTTCTGTTTTCAGGTTTTACCCGATGGCGATCACGATTTAGAGAGAGCTCAAAAAGTGACAGAAACAGTTTTAGCCGCCGTATACAAAGCTTTAAACGATCATCACGTGTATTTGGAAGGAACTTTGCTTAAACCGAACATGGTCACACCGGGTCAATCGTGCAAAACGAAATACACGGCGGAAGATGTAGCAAAAGCAACGGTGACGGCTCTTCAAAGAACGGTTCCAGCAGCAGTTCCAGGTCGTAATTTTTCACCGTTACGATCGTTTAACGTTCGGTAACGTTCTGACAATTAATTGATTTTTTTTTTTTTTTTTTTATTCACAGGGATAACTTTCTTATCCGGTGGTCAATCCGAAGAAGAAGCTTCCGTACATTTAGATGCTATCAACAGATATCCGGGAAAGAAACCTTGGGCTTTAACTTTCAGTTACGGACGTGCCTTGCAAGCTTCCGTTCTCAGAGCCTGGGAAGGAAAAGATGAAAACGTTAAAACTGCTCAAGACGAACTCGCCAAACGTGCTAAGGTAATGATGATGATGATGATGATGACGATGATGTTAATAAGAAGAAATCATTTAAAGCGTACAAAAAAATTGATTTTTTGCACGAGTTTTACCTTTTTTTTTTCTGTAGCTTCAAACTATCAATTAATAGTTTTTCTTTTTTAGGCCAATGGTCTTGCATGCGTTGGCCAATATAGAGCCGGCTCTGTCTTTAGTTTGCAAGGAAACAAATCAAACTTTGTGCAACAGCACACTTATTAAATTCTTTCACATTCTTTAGCTTGACTAATATTTCTTCTAATCTCTCTCTCTCTCTCTTTCTCACTAATATATATATATATCAGCGTAAGTAAAAATTTTAACTAATAATGATAATAATAATAAATTAGTTTAAATGTGTACGACGACATAACGAATGCACCGCAAAAATTAACTTTGCATGCAAAACACACACGCTGTCGTCTTGCTGCTGTGCAACAGCATCACATTTTTTTCTTTTTTAAAATGATACCTTTTTATTAATAATGATTTTGTTTTTTTTTCTTTTTCTTTCTTCCATATTACAGGCAAACGGTGATGCATCATTAGGAAAATACAAAGCAGGCGAATACGTCGGTGCGGCTAGTAATACTAATCTTTTCGTAGCAGGTCATGCATACTAAAAACAACAAAAAAAAAAAAAAAAAACAATTAAAAAGTCGATACAAACTCTCTCATTTTTTTTTAAACCTATATTAAATTATATATATATATATATATTTATAATATTTTCATATAAAAATAATAAATGAGAATAAGCAAATAAAAAATATGACGTCACATCCTTTTCCTTTTTACGCGCAGGTGTCCAAAAAAATTAACAAAAAATAAACAAATAATATTTTATTTATACAAAAAAAAAAAAAAAAAAAAAGAAAAGAAAATTTTCTCACATTCATATTTCATTCACAAAAATTTAAGGGGGAAAAATATATATATATATATGTAAATGCCGTGAAATTGTTATTATTATTATTATTATTATTATTATTATTAATATCATCACCGGTTTACAACCTATCAAACATGAGACAAATTTCAAAAGTAGAGACCGTTTTTTTTTTTTACATAAAAAATATTTTTTTTTTTTAGTTTAAATGTTTATCAACAAATTGCCTTTCTTAATAAAATATATAATTTTATTATTATTATTATTAATTATTATTATCACTATCACTACTAATACTACTACTACTACTACAACAATAACAATTCCTGCAATTGGTTATTATTTTGTAATTTTTTTATGTGCGCTCGTTTCACATATTAGATAGAAGACAATTTGTTTGTTTGTTCGTTTGTTTGTTTGTTTGTTTTATTATTATAAAAATAAAATAAAAAAAACAAACAAACAAACGCGTTGAAAATAAATAATTTCAATCAAATAATATTATGTACAAAATAATTTGTTTTCTCTTTTTTCTCTTTTTACTTCTATAACGAATTACTATTAATTTAATATTATTAATAATAATGATAATAATAATAATAATAATAATAATTACAGAGTTTTCATATTATTTTTTATTTTATATTTGATTGACACCATCAAATTAACGAAAAAAAAAAAAAAAACAAAGAAAAACAAAAAAAAAAAGAAAAGATAAAAAATAAGTGACAAAAACCTTAATAATAACAATAATAATAATAATAATGATAATAATAATGGTAATAAACGTAACAAATTACAAAATCATTATTATCAAACGATTACTATATAACCTCTCATCATAAGTTTTAATTAATTTAAAATTAAAATTTTTTAATACACAAAAAAAATCTTGCTTTCCCCCCCTCTCCCAAATCTAAAAAAAAATGTTTTGTTTTTCTTTTTCCCTGTCCTTCCCCCCCCCCGATTAAAAAATTTAATTTTTTTTCTCCCTCTTACTAATTATTATTATTATTACTATTATTATCATTTTAAAAAAAAAACACATTAAACATTTTCGTCACGGACGCAATTTTTTCATCATCATTATTATTATTACTATTATTATTATCATTATTATTAGTTACAATCATAATTAATCAAACGAGATAACTTTTCAACCGACAATTTTTCCGCCATATTTAATAATTAATTAATTTTTTAACATTATTTTCATTTAATTTTTTTGTTTTCATCAAATTTTCAGTTTTTTGTTTTTATTTACAAAGGTCAGAAAATCAAATATATATATATAAATAATAATAATAATAATAAATAATAAATAATAATAATAATAATAACCGTGTGAAAATTATTAAAATTAAATGAATAAAACTTTTAAACGTTAAACTTTTACTATAATCATCATCATCATCATCATCATCATTATATTTTTTTAATTAACAATAACGTTAAGGTTAAAACGGCATCGAATTCATTAATAATAATAATAAAAATAATAATAATAATAATAATAATAAATTGTGTACAAATTTTGGAAAATTTTTTTTTTTTTTGTTTTTCTAGCAAATTAATTTTATAATTAATTGAATCATTAATTGACAAGAACGCGTACAAAAAAACAATATCATCATTATCATTATTATTATTATTATTTTAAACATTAATTTCATCACTCGGTAAGGGGTAAACACACGCACTCACACACACACACACACACAAACATGCTCAAACATTATCGATTTTTTTCTTCCCTCCGCTCCCCTCCACTCCCCCCCATTTATCTCCTCGCAAATTATACATTTATCATTATTATCATTACTATTTAATTCTCAACCCGAAAACAATAAATTAAACAAAAAGAAAAAGAAAATTTACCATGCCTTGTCACTAACACGTCATCATCGTTCGCATGATGACGTAATAAAAAAAACCGTTATTAAAGGAAAATTCGAAAATTTTCTTTTTCTTTTAATCTTCATAATAATAATAATAATAATAATCGGGTTGAGAAATTGTAACGAAACAAAAAAAAATTCTTTTCTTTCTAAAAAAAAAACATTTGAGCCGTTACCGGTGGGGAGGGGGGAAGAAAAAAAAAAAAAAGAAAATCAGCCATTTTTTTTTTCCTTTTAAACTCTATATATATTAAATGCAGTCCTTTATTTCAAAGTCCTCGTTTGGTAAAATATTAAAGCCTAATTATAATTTTTTCCCTTTTTCTCCTCCTCTTCCTCCTTTTCCTCCTCTTACTCCTCCTCCTTATCCAACTTCCTTTTCTTTTCTTCTTCTTTAAGTAAATTTTATCATCATTATTATTATTATTATTTCCTTTTAAATTAACGAATTTATTCTTCAGTCTTGATCAAGTAACCAAAATTCACCTAAAGAAAGAAAAAATGATAAAAAAAAAAAAAAAAAAAAAAAACATCAAATACTAAAAACTAATAAAAAAACCGGAAGTGAAACCATTTAATTTTTTTCTTATTTAAATTTCGAGTGAAACTTTTTTCCCCGCCCTTCCGGATCCGGAAGTGACGTCATTTCCTTTATTTTCCCCCTTCATCGTAACGAATCTTTTGTAATAACGTCCTTTTGTCACCATTTTTTTTTCTTTTTTTGTTTAAAAAACTATCAATAATGGCGGCCGTAGTAGCAAATAAATTATTATCATTATGTTTTCATACAAAATACATAAATAAATAATAATAATAAATAAATAAATAAATAAAAAACGGTTTTAAATCAGATTTGAGTCAGAAAATTATATTTCTTAAGAAGTATTTATTACAACGATAAAAATTAAATTATTATTATTATTATTATTATTATTATTATTAATTATTATTATTAATATTATTAAACGTACCATCATCAAATTATCTTTTTTTTTTTTATTTTTCGTGAACTTTTTTTTTTGTGTTTAATTAATAACGGGAGCTGAATTTTGCTGAATTCTTTCCAACTCTTCAACGCTCACCATGTTTACCGTCGAATCGGATTTTCCATTTTTCGTTTGGGCCTGAGCTTGGGCCAATAGTTCGGGTGTGAACCAGTGGGCCAATTGATTCGAACCCGTTGGAGATGTCGATAAATCTCCATCTCCGCCATTTGGAGGCATGAATTGAGGAAAGGAATTACGAATGGCTAAACAAAACGAAAAAAAAAAAAAAAAAAAAAAATTGCATTAAATCGTTTTGAAAAGGCACACGCACACGCGCACGTGCACGCACATGCACACGCACACACAACATAAAGGCACAAGAAGAAGAAGAAAAGGACACAAAAACTTAACTACTAGTCTTACCACCGTGCATGCTGGCTTTTCCTTACAAAAAAAAAAAAAAAAATCAGCTGAATAATAATAATAATAATAATAATAATAATAATTATTATTATTATTATTTAAAAATGAGGAACGTGAAATGAAAAAAAAACATTCAAAATGCGATACAGGTACGACGAACTAATGTAATGATGATAATAATAATAATACCTACCCGCGTTAAATAAAACTAAAAAAAAAAATTTTCTTCTCACATTTAAAAAAAAAAAAAAAAGAAATAAAGCGTTTGATTACATTTTTCCATGCTTTTCTTTTTTTTCGAACCTAGACTACTTGGTAGGTACCCTAGTTAGTTAGGTAGTTAGGTACTTACCTCGATTTTGAGGAACTCGATTTGTGGGTGTTGGGAAATTATTATATAGATTGGGTTGAACTAACGGAGTAACGTTCGGCATTGTCCATTTGGACCTTTGCGGAAAAACCCCTCGACCGTTGTTTCCGTATTGTGTTATCGGATCGACCAATCCTGGACCTATAGGTGGAGCAGGGGTATAGCTGCTGCTCCCCTTCACGATAGCCCGACCTAAAAAAGTTTGTTCGCGGTCGTTAATTTACACTTTTTTCATTATAATTGTTTTTCTTTTTTTTAAAGGAGAGAGAGAGAGAGAGAGAGAGAGAGAGAGAAAGAGAGAGAGAGAGAGAGACTCGTAAAATCACGTTATTTTCCCGACCAAAAAAAAAAAAAAAAAAAAAAAAAAAAAAGAAAATTCAGGTATAAAGGTAACGATGGTAGAACAAACTTTCCAGGTCAATAATGTGTATAAAATAGCATCATCATCATCATCATCTAGCTTACTTAATTTAAAACTACTTTTCTTTTTTTTTGGTTTTTCCAACTTTATACAAAAACTTAAGTTGAATTACTTATTACCGTTACTGCCAATATTAAGGGATGTCTTCTTACGAAAAAACGTTTTTTTTAAAATAAAATCAACTACGTTAATCAAATTAAATGCAATGATCGAATTGCGTATGGAGCGTTCTATCTACGATGGAGGATGGCTTTCTAATAAAAAAAAAAAAAAATTGATTGGGCCCCAAATGAGCAAATCGCATATTTTTGTCATTTTCAAAATTAGTTTTAAGGTTGTTTATACATTTAAAACAGATTATTAGTAAATGGAAAAGTCAACACTCAACATAAACATAAAAAAAAAAAAAATACAATTTGCTCTTTGCTCCCTTTTGAATTTGACTTACCTTGTTGAATCGGTTGCTGTTGTATGGGTTGCTTTTGAACCGACCATTGTTGCTGCTGAGAATTTCTCAGTCCCAATAACTGATTATTTGCTAAGAATCGGCTAGATTGCGTCGCTTTGAACAACTCGTTTTGACGCTGCAATTTAGCCTGAAATAACTCGTTGTATTTATTCAATTTGTTACCGTCTCCATCCTTGATTTGAGGCTGTTGATCGGCAGTCATTTTACGAAGGACCGAGGTAGGCGTGAATGCGAGGGGAGTGGGAGACGACTTCGTCGTCGCGCTCACGCTCGTTCTCGTCGTTGTCGTCGAAGTGGACGTCGCGGGCGAACACGGAACGTTTCCACCACCCATCGACGAGTTGGTACTGTTACCGACGGTGGTACCTCCTCCAACGTTTCCATTGCTTGTACTCATGATACCCTTATTGTCGCAGTTATTGTTATTGTTGTTGATGTTACTCAGGTTGCTCAATGACGAAGTATTCGTGAGATTTGAATTATTAACGGATGAGGTCGGAGGATTTGGTGATTTCGCACCGACAACCACGTTGGGTGAAGCGGCTCTAAAAATAAATCGTATTAATGACGTAATAGTTTTCCTTTTAAACAAGAAATCAACCTTTGACGTTATTACCTTTGTAATTCTTGACGTTTTCTAAAATTTTCTCTTTGCTCTTCGAGTTTTTTTTTTATAAGAGCTGACTGCATAATTGTTTGAGTATGAAGCATGAGTTCGCGAGGGGACGGTACTCTATGTGGCAAACCTTTAAATCAAAAAAAAAAAAAAAGATAAAATGATTAATATCTCGTAAATAATTTCCTTTGACATATCCATCCTTTTTTGCACAACAGAAAACATTAAATATAAATAATTCTTGTTTTTTTTGGGCTGAGGCTTGATTTAGATAGAAATAAATAAATTAGAAGATTTCTGTTTGTAAAGAAAATCAAAAAAAAAAAAAAAAAAAATTTAAATTATATAAAACACATCGAAGCACATATAATAAATAATAATAATAATCATTTTGGAATATATATATATTGTTGTTTTCAATTACCAATTATTTTTATAGAAATCTTTTTACGCTTTTGAGATTATCTATGAGAAATCTAATTTCGTTTGTTCAAATTTAACTTTTAAACAGTGAAAAAAAAAAAAAAGAACATAAAAGCCAAAAAAAAAAAGAAGCGTTGTAATAAAAATCAAAACGATTGAAAAAACATCCATCGATTAAATCTAATCTAATGATGTACCTGAATGTTGAACCGTTAAAGTGATCGGACTTGTTCCTAAAGGGTTCGGTGAGATCATGGATGATTGACAGAAAGCTATAAAAATAATTAAATCCCTAATTACCTGGTTTTAACCTTTTTTTTTTTTTTTTTTTTTTTTCAAAAAAAAACGTTTCATAGTAGAAATAGTACTCATATATCGTGGGGTTACTTTGAATGACCATAGAATAATGATAATAATGATAATAATAATTAATTTTTTGAAATAACACTTACCGTTAGGCATTGGAGGCATCGGACTTGGATTTCTCAGCTGTTGTTGAAGCATTAATTGCTGAATTAAAGTAGGATCTGGAGAGACCATTAATGGACTTGCGGGACGAGGAGAACTTCCGTGAAGTTTTAAAATAGACGCTAAAACTTCGCGATGTCGCGGTTGCATTGCTGGATTTTGCAATTGTTGAATCAAATGTTGAGGAGTTATCTCTCCCTGACGTAATCCTATTAAAAATTTTGTGTTTACGAAGGTTTGACGAAACGAGTTAACTTATCACACTAATATTATATACTATGTGTAATTAAAACCACACCACCGTGGGATTCTCCTTTTACCTTGCAGAATTGCTTGAGCTTCGGGTCTAGAAAGCAATTCGGCCGAAGGCTGAGAATTGGCCACCTTCATTTGCAAATCAGGCGGCAAAGGAGAAAGAGTTCCGGAAACGTGAGGGGGAGCTAGACGTCCGCTTGAAAACAGTAATTTATTAAATTCTTGCTGTTGTTGAACCTGACGTTGTTGCTAAACAAAAATTTCTCTCATAAATTTTTGACTTTTTTTTTTTTTTTAAAATACAATATTATAAAAATAATTTACCTCTTGAACGTGAAGCAATTTATATACAAGATCCTGTGGCACGTGCATTGAAGGTACAGTAGCAGGTTGATGAGCTTGTCCCATCATATCCGAAGGTTCCGGTGGCTTATTCAACATCTTGAAAAAAAAAAAAAATATATATATATATATATATAATTAATTTATTTAAAATTAGGTTATCGCGTGTCTCGCATTTCTTATTTTCACTTTAATTACTTTTTTAAAATATATATATATATATATATGTACATAATGCGAAAAAATAAAATAACAATCTAATAAGCAAATATTACCTGATATAATAAGCAGGAAGCGGGAGAACGATTGAATTGATCGTTGGCCGTTGTCACTCCTCCCTCGGCAACCTGCTTTAACTATGTAAAAAAAAAAAAAAATACAACCAAAAAAAAAAAAAAAAAAAAAAACGACTTAAAATACTCATTTCAAGCGATACTAATAAAAAAAAATAAAATAAATACTCATGACAACAATAACAATGATAACTTGAACTAAATTAAAAAAAAAAAAAAAAAAAAAACTACAAATATATATAAGATGTTGAGAATCCCATAATATTTACATGATTTTTTTTTTTTTTTTTTTTTTAATCGAAAGTATACTCGATACAACAAAACAAAAAAAGCCATTTAGCTACATAGATAATAAAATAAAATAAAATAAAATAAAATAAAGCTTTCATTTAACGATATAAATTACCAGTTTTTTAAAAGCAATGAGCTCCTCTTCTTTTCTATTAGACGAAATCGGTTTTTTCGTTTGAGTTTGAGATATTTGACTAGTTGAACTTTGCCCTGCACCCTGACGCATCCTAGCTTCTAATTCTTCAACACTGGTAACTTTTCCGCTAGCCTCTAAAAATTTCAAAAAAAAAAAAAAAAAAAAAACGTTTATTAAATACCTAATTTACATCGATTACAAATACGATCGAATAAAGTAAAGGATGGTGACGACATGCAAGGAAGTAGACAAAGTTGACAAGATGGGAAGGGGGGGGTGATGTTTAAGGGTAAAATAAGCAGAGACATGGAGTCGAGGATTTGTTTGAAATTTAATTTCGAAAGTGAAAAAGCTCTCGGGAAGTTTCAGGAAGGGAAAATTCTTCTTTACATTTCAATTCCCATACCTAAATCTTTTATCGATGGAGCTTTGCTGTGATGTTCACTTTTCGCATGACTGTTCTGTAGTAATTCTAACAATGAATTACCTGAAGTTGTACCGGCAGGTGAAATGGGCGCAAAATAGGCATCCGATTCTTTCGCGTTTGGAATGTTGATTGAAGGTTCGCTGATATCTACAGGTATTTTGTTACGCATTTTCGATAAATCAGTGTGAACAATAATTATATATCATATTAAGGGGGAAAATTCGTTCGTGACGAATACAACAGTTTTATTTTATTATTATTATTATTATTATAATGTGAAAACATTTATTCATTCTGCTTACCGTTAATAATATTCTTAATAAGTTCGTCTTGAATGGAAGATCGTCTCGTATCATTGACATCCGATGGGGAATCTCGACGAAACCATTGAGAAAATCTCGAACTCGATTGATTTCCTTCGCCTCCCCCACCATTCTGATTAAAAAACATTTTTTTCAATTTCAAAAATATTGTGATATATATATATATATATATAAATAAAAAAAAAAAAAAAAAAATAATAATAATAATAATAATAATAATAAAAATCTTATATACTATATAACTAATAATAAAACTATTGAGAAAAAAAAATTCAATTAGTATAATTTTTATATTTAAGTAATAAATAAAACATTATTTTATGCATTCCAACTTAAAACCTCAATCAATCACAACAAAAAAAAATTATTCTTTTGCTTTTTCAATAACAGAGTTAGAAAAGTTGGTGCTACCAACCGTGAGCAAAGGCAAATTATCCAATTGTAAAAAATCTTCCAGATTGAGGAAATCGTGGTTACCCGTCCTTTCCGTATTTTCCGCGCTTGAATTTTCCCCTTCGGTTTTTTGCGGTTCTAACTGATCCGCTTTCGGCGACGAACTTGCCGTCGGCATCTCCGATTCGATTTCTTTATCCGATTTTTTATTTCCATTTCTAGAAACTGAAATTTCTTCAGCGGAGCTTTTTCGACTCCCCGTGTTCGATTTCGAGTCTCTGGAATCTAATTTAATTTTTAATTTTTTAATGAGGGTCTCTCATTGGAATCGGCTTACACGATTTGGTATTTCAAAAAAAAAAAACAAAATACAAACTAGGCTTTGACGATGTTTTGGAAGTGACCTTGGTTTTGTTTCGTGGTACTGACTCCCCGCTATCATCGAAGCCCCTCAATTCAACAGTGTCGTGTTGAGATGTTGGACCACCTGAAACGAAACAACAATTAAGTTACAACAAACAATTCAAATTTTGTACAAAAGAGAAACACAAAAACTTTCAAACTTTGAAACTGTAATGGCTTAAAGAAAAAAAAAACCCAAAATTATTTAATTTCATGACTAATTTTTTTTTTTTTTTATATATCTATCTATCTTTAAAGAAAATAAAATGATCATCAAAGATAATTATTATTATTATTATTATTTGATGTTTAAAAATTTTGTGAAAAACCAATTTTCAATTTTTTAAAAAAAAAAAATTATAAATCTAATTTTTATTAGTCATACAAAGCTTTTGGACAAGTTTTTC
>NW_002987887.1:2698845-2707809 GCF_000006295.1 Pediculus humanus corporis | reverse complement strand
TATTTTTGGGTGGAAATTTTTTTTTTTTTTTTTTTTTTTTTTTTTTTTTTTTTTTTGGATCAAAAGGGCAGCAAAGATAAATTTTTTTTTTTTTTTTTTTTTTTTTTTTTTTTTTTTTATCTAACATGTCCTTTCCTTATCTTGTTCTGTGGATTTTTATGATTTTTTTTTCTCAAGACTTTCTTCCTCAAGACTCTGTAAAAAAATATTCAACAAAAATTGAAAAGTGAAGAGTGCCAGGTATGGTAAGACAGAGCCTGGAACACCTCGACTTTAATCTCTTTCTCAGGATTTTAAGAAAATAATTCCTATGACAATAGTGTCAATACTTGCCGAAAGTCTTAACATAGGGTATACACATTCTCGGAGGGCGAAAGGGTCGGGGTAAGGGAAACTGGAGCGGTGACCAAGCAACGGTGCGCAGAACATGGAAGTTCGGGCCACGGCGTACTACGGGCGGGACAGGGATTTCGCAGTAACCGTACATTGGAGGACTAGGCGGGCCTAGATGTAAAGCTAAGGTTAAACATGGCAAACGGATTCAAAAAAAAAACGACTCATATCATTAACTTCGAACCCATAACCGTTAAATAAATAATAAGCCAAGTTGAAAGTGAAAAAAAAAAATTGTCTGGTTTGATACTTTACCCGAAAACCATTCAGGTTCTTCGGCCTCAAATCTCCTTCTATCGATGGAATATCTTGGCAACAATCGGTCGCGATCTCTAACCCTCGGATCCGATCTTATGTCTTTATCTCGGGAAAGAGATTCGCGAGACACATCACGCACCACTTCTCTTTCCGAAGTCATACCAGAATAATTTCGTCGCACGTCATACCTAGAAAAAATCAATTTTTTTTTAATAATTAAAATACAATCAATCAACCTAAATTTAAATTTATAAAAAAAAAAAAATTATAAAAAAACGTGCCTTTCATCTCTTTCCCTTGGGCTAGGACCAACAGAAGGCCTATAAGGATACCCATCATCTGCATTTTCCTTATCTCGATACTCCCAATCGCGATTGATTATTCGTCCACTTCCTATTCGTCTTACGGGGCCCTCTTTTGTGGATTCCGCAGGAGGACGAACAACAGAATTAGGAGCGACCGTTACAAAACAACCGGAATTGAAACTTCGCCTTTGAGGACTAAGAACGATTCCGTCTTGTTCTTTTCGAACTCGTTCTCTAGGATCCGTTATGCGTCTCGGAGGGTAGATGAGCTAAAAATAATTAAAATATATTTTATTTAAAAAAAAAAAAAAAGAAAGAAAGCAAATTAAACTCTGACAGGGTTTAGGGAAAATTTTTCGAACCTTATAGGAATCATCACCCCTGTCCGTGGGAGTATCGGAACGTTTACAATTGTTCCAACCCCCAGATTTTAGCCAACAATAAAGATTGAAAATGTTTGGATCGTTTATTATCGGCCTTTGACGGGACAGAGGGTGATCCGAATATTTCAGTAATTCTTCTCTCGAATACTGATAATCGGGCTTGTAAGGAGGTTTTCCATCACCTCCACCTTCTATTTCTCCTTCTTCCAAATGATCCTTTTCAGTTTGAGGGTCCATTTCTTTATCTTGAAAAAAAAAAAAAAAAAAAAAAAAAAAGAAATTGTACTTTATTACCAACTTAAAAACATGTGAGAGTTAATATGGGCAACAGGGACACGATTTTTAATATAAAAAAAATTTTTCAATTTGAGCAAAACAAAACAAAAACATCTGAAAAAATTGAGAATTTAAATTTCCTAGTAATTTTTTAACGTCAAAAAAATTTATTTATTTATTTATTATTTTATTAAAATCAAATTTAAAAATTCGTTATATTATTATTATATACATTTATATTTATTATAAAATAAATTAAGGAAACATATATATATATATAAACAATTGCCATTTTTTTTTTTGTTTTTATGAACTTCAAACTTTTTTTAAATGGAAATAAAAATAAAAAAAAATAGTGGAGCATCATGGCCTAACATCATTCGTTCATTTTTTACGTGACTAACCTTTTTCTAAATCGGCAACCATTAAAATCCCGCGAGAGAGAGAGAGAGAGAGAGAGAGAGAGTGAGAGAGAGAAAATTAAAAAAAAAAAAAAAAAAAAAAAAAAAAATAATAACTTAATAAAAAATTATTTTCGGATTATTATAATTTCTTTTGAGTTGACACAATACTGAATCACAAAGCATGAAAAATGATTGGGCTGCTTTTATTTTCTTTTATTTTTTTCACTCCTATCCTAACCTATTATTCAACGAAAACCGGGAAAAAAAACAAAAAGATTCACATGAAAAAAAAAAAAAAAAAAAAAAAAAAATTATCATCAATTGTTTCCAATGCAACGTTTTTCAATGGAATTTAAAAGTTCTAGAATGAAGATGTCGAGAAAAAAACGAACAAGTGGAATCATTGGAATACAGGGTGTTGTTAGTATTTTAAAACTTTTAACAAAAAAAAAGCTCTTTCATTCCATCTTTTTTTTTTTTTTTTTTTTTTACCACGGTGAAAGGAATTTTTTTATTTTTATTTTTATAATTACAACACAAAATTTATATATATATATATATATTTTGCATTAAATTTTTTAAACTGATCACTCATCTGTTTTAATATAAATGTAAATCTTCAAAGCCTCCAAAAACATTCTCAAGAGTTTCCCCCATTTTTTTTTTCCAATAGAAAATAAAGAAAGCTCGGCTCAATTATCAAAAAAAATTTTTTATTCACATGAATGATTTTAAATACTAATTGAAATATTATGGCCTACAGGAATATAATCATATTCTGTATGATTATTTAAAAAAAACATTCTAAAATTAATTTTATTGCCCTTAATAGAATTAAATATATTTCAGTAATCTAACAAAAAAAAAAAAAAACGTAGTGACGAAACGACGAAACAGGATTTTGGCAAGTTTTGACAATCATTATTTTTTTTCCTTTCTTTCTTTCATTCTTTTTTTATAAATAATTATAATTGTTAGAGAAATAAAGGGGGAACTTTGGAGCAAATATACAAATTTTAAATTATGTGAATTCACAAAAGTTTGAACAAGTTATCGAATGTTGCTTTTTATTTTTCATCAAACCTTTTTCTTTTTTTTTCCAATAACGAAATTTTGTTCCTTTCAAAATCAAATGCTATAAATATGCTCCACCAATCAAATTATTATTATTATAAAATTGATAGTAATTTAAAAAATAAATAATTACTAACAAATAGCCATAGCCAATACTGTTCTTTAACTTGAATGATCCATAATTTTTATTTTCATTAAAAAGATTCGTTTTAAATAATATTTTTATTTAACAGTAAATTTTTCAAATAACTTTTAATAATAAAAAAAAAAATTAAAAATTTTTTAAACCTTTATAAAAAATAATAATAATAATAAAGTAAGATTTTGTTTGTTTGTTTGAAAAATTAACATTTTGTCACTAATTAATTACTCGAGTAACTTTCTTGAAAGTTCTTACTTCTTGCTTAAAGATTGATAAAAAAGACTAATATTAATTTACTAAAAATTACATACCTAATAAGAAAAACAACATTGAATGTAAAAATAGAAACAAATAATTTAAATATACACAGAGAATATTTAAATTAAAAACAAGAATCAATTAAAGTTTCATGTAATTATACAATATTGCAGGAACAAACATGAAAACAAACTGAGCCATATAAACGAATTTTTCTGAAAATATTTTTAAAAAATCAGCTATTTTTTTTACCTATACAAAATTATTTAAAAATTTAAAAAAAATAAATTACAAATTATAATTAAATATATAATATATATAAAATTAGGTACTGTATATTTTGTTATTTTATTTTTATTCAATTTACTTTAGCTCTGAATTTAAAAGAATATTTTCAAATTAATAACTTATTTTTAAATTTTTTAATTTTTGTTTGAAAATCATTTTATATTAAATTTTTAACAGACAATTAATAAAAAAAATTTCATGTTTTTTTGAAATTATTACTCATTGTTTCTAACTAACTTGAATGAAAAAGACAACGCTATAATGTCACGTTTGCATATAAAAAAATTATTTTATTAAATGAGCATTTATAATAGAGAAAAAAAAGTTATGTAAAATAAAAAAAAACGATTTTGAAATTTATCAAAATTTTGTCAAATTTTCAATTAATTTACGTTAATTATTATTTTGTACAGGAGCATTAAAAAGACTCCATAATGGAAAATCATAAACAATAAAAATCAAATGGCGTGTAATATATCACAAGAAAGTAAAAAATAATTCATAAATTATTTTTTAATGCTTACCAGACTTGACTATATCATCTTTTTCTTTGTCTTTCATAACCAAATCAACAACCAACATTGCTTAAAATCTTAAAAAGTTCTATTACAATTTCGTAAAACTTGTCTACGTATTTTTGGCCTTATTTGAAAAGTATCACAGATATTCTGATTTTAGTTCCGATTACACTAATATTAAAAAAATTTAAATTAAAAAAAAAAAAACACTTACACTACACAAAATAAATCACTTATTTTCATTCTTTTCAATAATCACAGATAAAATAGAAAGCTCAAAAAATAACGATTGCAAAAAAGTAAATGTCGGCCATTAAAAAAAAACCAACTTATTACCAGAAATTTTATACAAGGAAAAGAAGCGAAAACAGAATGATATAAAACGGTTGTTTGTTTCAAGCTTGCGTTTTTTCGCGAAAAAAGGCCTTTTTTTGTACAATACCATTAATTTTAAAATGGCGCTTATTTATAGGATTAAGAAAATAAATACGGTTCATATAATTCTTTTTGTTAAGCACTTTTTGTGAATTTTTTTCTCAGTACATTTTTTTCAAAATTTATTTTATGTATTCATATTTTAAATAATATTAAATAATATAATGCAACAATCTCTTCGAAAAAGTTACAGTTTAACCAAACATTCTTGTCCCTTTTTATTAAGTAAAAGAAAATTATCTTCTTCGAATATTAAAAATAAACAAAATGAAGAATTTTCTTCAACTTATAAAATAAAAAATCAATTCGGTTTCGAAAAAGTGCAATCAGACGAAAAGCAAAATAGAGGTATTCAAATATCATACAAAAATAAATAATATGTATGTGTATATAAATACACACATTGTCCGAATCCTTTTTTTTTATTTTTCCCATTTATTTTTAGTTGACAATGTTTTTAAATCTGTGGCCGATAAATACGATTTAATGAACGATGCCATGAGTTTTGGAATCCACAGAATTTGGAAAGATATTTTTGTAGAGCGATTATCACCTACCGGTGGCACTAAATTACTTGACGTAGCCGGTGGCACTGGAGATATCAGTTTTAGGTTCCTCAGATATGTACAAAAAAAATCACCTGAGAGTTTTGTAAGTGTTTGTGACATAAATCCTAAAATGTTAGAAATTGGAAAAAGTAAATCGATGAAGTTAGATTATTGCAAAAACAGAATGGAATGGGTAGAAGCAAATGCTGAAGAACTTCCTTTTAAAGACAAAACTTATGATGCATATACAGTAGCCTTTGGAATTAGAAATGTGACTGACATTAATAAAGTATTGGATGAAGCCTACAGAGTTTTAAAACCAGGAGGAAGATTTTTGTGTTTAGAATTTAGTGAAGTTAATAATGAATATTTGAAATGGTAAGTAAATATAACTTTTATTAAAAATTCCTTCTAATGAATTAATATTAATCACTCTTTTTTTTTTTTTTTTTTCAGGTTGTACGATCAATATTCTTTTCAAGTAATTCCAGCACTAGGAGAACTCATCGCAGGAGAATGGAAAGCTTATCAATATTTAGTCGAAAGTATTAGAAATTTTCCAAATCAAGAAAGTTTTAAAGAATTAATAGAAAATGCAGGTTTCAGAATGGTTACTTATGAAAATTTAACATTTGGAGTAGTCGCCATACATTCAGGTTTTAAATTATAATATCTAATAATAATATTGTAAAAATGTAAAAAATTATCTGCTTCATTGAGTGAAATGTTATCGCAGTTACTACTCGACAATGATTAGCCATATTTAATCCCAATTTCATTGTCTATAATTTACTGTGAGGCTTTTTTTTTTTTATAAAAAATTTCTATTTAATTTTTATAAGCTCACACCGATAATCACATAGTCAAAAATATTTATTGTATTTTTTTTTTTTACAGTGATAGATTATCTGTAATTATATTAATAAAAAAATCTTTTTTATTTAAAATTTTTGAGCAGTTTTATATTTCTTTTAAATATGATTCAATTATTATTATCTTCTTGAAAGCTTATTTGTAAAATTATTATATTTTAGTTTAATAAATGATTAAAACTAGTCGATATTTAATCAATTGATTATGACTTTAATCGAAACAAAAATGATAACGGAATCAAATGTCTGATATTGTTTTCCTTCACAACAACAGAATAAAAAATTTTTTAATTGAAAAGTTATTATTATTATGGATGAGAGAGAGAACATGGAAAATTATTTGAGGTTAATTTAAAAATTATACTTGTATGTATCGATTGAAGAATTTATTTTTGCCATTTGTAAATTTTTATTTTTTTTATTTTTTATTATTATTAAACTTACAAACCTTTTTAAACAAAAAGTTACACATCATCTATTTATATATATATATATATATATATATATATATATATATATATATATATATATATGTTATCACAAGCCAGTGATAACAGAACAAAAAGATTTTATTAAGCCAAAAACTGGTAAAAATTTTTCATTTCTGTAAGAAAATTATTCGATAATCTTTCTGTAATTTTTTATTAAGGTTTGTTTGTTATGCCTGAACCTACTCCTTTCATATTTGAATGTTAAAATTTAAATAAATATTTTTTTTTTGTAAAATAGATGATGTATAACTTCCATAATTAAAAAAAGAAAGAAAAAATTTACACAAATATCTACAAGAATATCATAATTAAATAATTGAAATTAAAAAAAAAAAAAAAAGATAGACGAGAGATAGACCAAGTAAAATATAAAATAATTATTATTATTATTATTATTTTACCCTTTTTTTTGTTAAAAAAAAATTACAATCAATTTTTTTTTTAAAATAATTTAATTTTATATAATTATTATATGATAATTACATTCATTTTATAATATTTTTTTTCTCAAGTTAAAATTAAAAAAAAAATTATATATATATGTATAAAGTAAATTTATTTACAAATAATAGACGTGTGTAAAAAAAAAAAAAAACTTAATTTTCAGCAGCAGCAGCAGCAACAGCAACACCAACAGTAACTAATTGCTGATTTTAGGAATGTGCAACTTCCTACAATCCATTTTATAGAAATATTAATACATACATAATGCGTGTGGATGTGCTTTCCAAAAATTTTTTTTTATTCGATTAAAAGAAAAGGATAGAAATAAGTATGTGTGTGAGTGTGAGCGTGTGTGTGAGTACATATATATATATAAATAATAATAATAATAAAATACATTTAAAGCCATGTGTTTAATAATAATAATAATAATATAACCGCTTCTTTATTACTAGTAACTCACACCTATTAGTAATTATCTATTAACTAAATAAAAAAAAAAAAAAACATAACTAATAATTATTATTATTATTTATTTATTATTAAAAAAAAAACTTATAATTTTTACAAATTAATTAATTAATTATTTATTTATTGAAATTTATTTATTAATCGTGTGCAGTAAAGCAGCGAATGGCAGTCGGTGGGAAGTAAATTAAAGAAAGAAAATTAATAATAATAATAATTACGGTAATAATAAAATTAAAGCTTACTGTCACATTCATTCTGTTTTATTTAAATATATATAAAAAATTTATTTATTTATTTATTGATAATGTGTACGAGAAATGATCCTGCCATTTCAAATTAAAACAAACAAAAAATCATCATCATCATCATCATTATTATTATTAATTAATTTAAATAATTATTTTTAATTATATAATAATCTATTTTTTTTTATATAAACTTTTTGATTCATCATATAATATATTTCATTACCTTGCGATCACCATATAAAAAAAAAAAAAAACACAAAAAAAATTACAATAATAATAATAATTTAAAAGTGTTTAAGAGTGACCATAATAATAATAATAATAATTCCAGTAGTATAATTATATATATAATTTAATGCGGAGGCAGTATAGTATTAAATGTGTACAAAATCACATTGGCAGCAATATTAAAAAAATTATTATTATTATTATTATTATTATTATTATTAGTATAACATAATGTTAAATTACATTTACCTTTTTGCATATCATATTCATTAGTTTTATTATTATTATTATTATTATTACGATTCATTGTAATTATAATTAAAAAAAAAAATAATTAAGAGAACCACCGACGTACCCAATTAATTAATTTATTTATTTATTTATTCACCACCGAGGGGGTGGGGGTGGAGGGGGAAAAGAAACACTTTTGCTGCCAAAACCGCAACAACCCCTACACACACACACATCAATGCCACATTATATATAATAATAATAAAAAAAAAAAATAACAAAAGAAGGTAACTTTCCTTTTTTTTTTTTTTTTTCTTTTTATATTAAATGACTTTCATACTTATGTGCGCAAAATAAAAAAAAAAAATATATATATATATATAAAGCAACGAATTTTTTTGAAACTTTTTTTAAACCGAAAAAAAAAAAAAAAAAAAAAAAAAATGGCGGTTTAAAATTATTTTTTTAAAATATATATTTCTACATCATTCTTTTATATATATATATATATATATAAATGTATATACGTTTGCATGAGATTGTGTTTTATTATTTTTCTTTTATTAAAAAAAAAAAAAAAACTTATAATGTAATTAATTAATTAATAATAATAATAATAATAAACGTTTGTTGATGATTGAATTGCGCAGCAGTAGAAACGTTTTTCTACTAATCATAATTTACATGCAACAACAGA
>NW_002987887.1:2692920-2698047 GCF_000006295.1 Pediculus humanus corporis | reverse complement strand
AAGAGGGGAAGGTAGGGAAAGTGTGATGAAAAATTTTCCTTTTTCCTTACTTTTTCTATGTTGTACTTTTCTAAAGCTTGAGTTGCACAATCCACGGCGTCCTGTTGCATTTCCTCAGACATGTCAGCATTTTTAATGACTGCTTTTCTATCCGACATTTTTCTAGGTTCCTTCCTTCGAAAACAACAAAAACAACAACAAAAAAAATTAATTTTCCAAGTTTATTACAATTTAATTCGGGGGGTGGGGGTGGGGGGGTGGTTTCTTGTAAACAATAAAAGACAGGACTACTTAGTACAGTATTTTTACAATCGATAATGAAATCATGGAAGAATACACGGTTTTCTTTTAATCCAATACAAAAAACAAATTTTATTATGAAATTTCAATCATAATCAATTAAGCGAAATTAAATCAATTATTGTAAATAATAATAATAATACTAATAATGATAGTATTTAACGTTTAAAAAATTTTATATATAAAAAATCAATCAAGTACCCATTAATTTCAATTTTCAATTCAATGTTTAACGTTGAACACATTTGTTTTGTTTTTATTTTAAAATATTTGTACACATTTTTTTTATTGTTATCTTATGTTATTGTAACAAACCGAAAAAAAAAAATTAATGACTAATTAATGATTAATAATAAATTTTTTTTTGCAGCTTCGTTCCCTTTAAAAAAAAAAAAAAACTTTTTCGTAAAACACTAACAATAACAATTTATGCCCAATCATCACACGAGATACAATATCAATAAGAAAGCTAAAAGCTAAAAAAAAAGCTAAAAAAAAAAAAAAATTTAAAACCAATAAATAATCGAAAAAAACAAAAAATTTTTAATTTAATATTTATATATATAAAGAGAGAGAGAGAGAGAGAGAGAGAGAGAGAACAATTTGATCTATAAAAACGTGACAAATTTCTAATTATATTATTTTTTTCAAAATGTCGGGCGAAATGTTTAAATATTAGGCGGATTATAATCAAGGTAAATCCATATTTAGACGTTTCCCCTCCCCTCCTCCTCCCGATTATTTAAGAGTTTTCCTACATTAACATTTATTAGGATGGTTTTTTTTTTTTTTTTTTTTTTTTGGTTTGGTTTTCATTGGGATCTCCCGGGACAAAAAATTAAAAATAATCTTCTTTCCTCCTCCCCCTACCCCCTTTTATATTTAAACGAAAACACTTTTTATTTCGATAAATTTCAAAAATGATAAAAAATTAATCATTATCATATCTATGTATGTAAGACTATTTATTGAGTGTAAAAAAAATTATTTTTAACATAACACACACACACACAAATAAACGAAAACGGAATAATTAATTATTATAAAATTAAAAAATATTTTTACAAATAACACCCGCACACCCTCCCCCCCTCCCGGTTCAAGAATACAATGTTCTCATAACAAAATTTTTAGGGAAAATTCTTTCAAAAAAAAATTTACAAAAAAAAAAAAAAAAAAAAAAAAACAACAGAATTTTCCTAAAAATTTTTTGTTGTTGTATATATATATTCACTGATTTTACAATGTTTTACTATATGTATATATATCACTACTTCTACTTTGCTATTTTTGTCGAATTATAACATATTAAAGAATCATATATATTTTTTTTATTTTTTAAATAATTTAAAAATCACGCAACCATTTTTTTTTATTATTATTATTATTTTTATTATTTTTTCCAATGATTTTCTTAAACGTATGCAAAAAAAAAAAATACAACATGATAAATGATTAATTTAATAAATAAAAAAAATATCTGAAAACTATTGGAATGAAATATCATGTGTACGCATATATATCTGCCATTTTCAAAATATGATGATTTACATTGAACATTACTAATAATAATAATATCATTTTATTAAAAAAACAGGTATTCGAGAGGCATACGTGTTAATCGTATGCGAAAAACTTCAGGATCAAAATGCGCCCGTGAGTGTAAGTATTATATTATTATTATTAAAAAAAAAAAAAAAAAAAAAAACTTTTTTTTTTTTTTTAAATCCTGGCAACGGACATGCCCCCTAATAATATGTTTCCAAATTGATTCTAACCAATTGTTTACTTTTTTTTTTTCCCTCTCTCTCTCTCTCTCTTACTCTCTCTCTTTCACTTTCTTAATAAAAACAATGGAAAACCTAACCTCAATTTAACACATAACATGATAATTGTGAAAAAAAAATATTTTGTAAAAAATGTCAAAAAAAAACGGTCGGAAAGGAAGGGGGAAAAGGGGAAAAAGGGGGAGGGGAGGGAAAAGGGAATACAAAAAAATTAATTTTTTTTTTTAACAACAATATGCACGTAATGATTAATTACAGTATTGCTGCTACAAATGATTACTATTGATAATCAAAACATTTTCTTTTCTTTTTTTTTCTTTCAATCAATCAATCAATAAAATAAATTCAAAATTATGTAAATATTTCATTACTAATAATAATAATTACATTCTGCAATTCTGAAAATTGATATAAATAAAAAAAAAAATTCAAATATGAATCGAACGTTACTTTTCCGGACTTGACTTGATGTAAAAACATTTATTAACTTAATTAAGAATTGAATTCCTTCGAGGAATATACACACATACATGAACAAATTTTCAACTTATTTATTTGCATTGAGTTAATAATTTTCCAAACAAGTGTAAAATCGTACTGAAAAAGGTTTATTACCATCCTTTTTGATACATACATTGACTTATATAGAGTCGCAGTCTATTTACCCCCCCCCACCCCCGCAAAAAAGCATCGTTTTAAACAATTCGAAATAGAGTTTGTTTGTGTTCTTATCGATTCGAGGAAACCCCAAAATAAAAAAATACATCCAAGCATACACCAGGTATTAACCGTTTAAGGTATGAGATACATAAAGGTTGAGATGCTGCTCTCAGGTTGTAAGATTTAATTGATGTCGGTCTGTCGGGGGGGGGGGGAAATCAATCAAATTATCACGATAATGCGAAAATACAAAGAAAAATCATTTCATCGGTTTTTTATTTAATAATAATAATAATAATAATAATTTTTTGCAAAACGGGGTCTCACCACTACTAAATGCACAAGGTCGAATAAAAGTAGTAGCTCATAAAGGAATAAAAGAGCCTTTATGTAGGTTTCTAACATTAAAAATTTAAAAATATTCTTTGAAAATTTAATAATTAATATACTGGGAATGTTATTGATGAAAATAAGGGGATTATCAATATTCATCATGTCTTTTTATATTCTCTTTCTGTAAGTAATGGGGGAGGGGGGGAAACCTTTATACATATTTTTACTACTTATAATTTCATTGATAATAATATTAAGTTTTTTTAAAATCTAATTTTAGCTACTTGTATTTATATTTTTAATGAGACAAGGCAGCCATTATCTTACACGTTATGAAAATAAATAGACTTATCATAAGAACATAAACAAATGACAAAATGTGAATAATATATATAATAAATATGATGATATTTTATGCAAACAAAAATTTAAAAAAAAAAAAAATATTGCATAATGTTTTAATTAATTAATTAATTAATTACTAGTGAAAGAAACTATATTTCATTTTAAATAAAAAAAACTTGTGTTTCTAACCTATAAAATATTTTTTTTCTATAATAAACTGGTCAGATTTTTTTTTATTATTTTCAATTGATTATTAACTGTCATTAATCATTTAAAAAGTTATTAAAAAATTCAAAATTATTTATTATTATAATAAGAAAGTATTAGGGAAACACTTGATAAATTAAACATTCCCTTTACAAGTTGAATTTGAATATATATTAAATTATTTCTTAACAAAAAACCAAATTGTAATTAAATAAAAACTTACTCATCAGATTGTTCATTTCAGGTTATTTTATTTATAACAAATATTTTATAAAAACTTTTTATTTTTTTTTAAATGTTTGAAAGAAAAATTGATCTCATATCGTTGTTGACTACGCCTACCGGTTTATAATTTAATTCAAAATACAAATTACAATAAACAATAATTTAAAAAAATAATTTGTTATTTAAAATAATAACGAGCTCGAAATAAAGTATTTAATAATCGTTGACATCAAACAATATAAAAAATAAATATTAAAAAATGATTCGAGTTATTATAAAAGTGAAAAATCCAGGTGAACTGACCAGCAATTTTTTTTTCTTTTTTTTTTTCTTTTTTTTTTTTTAGGGAATATTTTAACATAACGTAATAAATGTGTTTTAATAACGGTTAAAAACTTACCTAGGTTATTTAAACAATCACTAACTAATTATTATTTACAATTTTAACCACTGAATATTAACAATAAAGTAAAAAATTGTTAATTAAATCAGCGAATTGCTCGGCACTCGACTCCACAATTTTCTGTTTGATGAACGAAAATGGCTGCCTTGACGAATAAATAAATCCTTCTCATTGGTCAATTATTAGAGTCTTCTATCAGAGTCTTCTATCCTATCGGCATGATTTAGGAATGAGCGGAATTTTTCAACCAATGGAATATTAAAAAAAAAAATTTTACTGAACCCTGGAATTGTTTTTCCCTCATGCTTACCTATATATATATATATATATATATTTTTTTTTTTAAATAAATAAATAAGTATTTATATTTATATTGATAATTTTATATTATTATTCTTTTATTATTTATTATTAAAAAAATTTAAACCATTATGAATTTTGACAAGTATTAAAAACAAAAATCGGATATTACTTTATAATAGTTGTTTAAAAAAAAAAACTTTTCCAGAAATTTATATTAAAAAAGATTTTTAATTTCTTTTTAAATTTATTTAAAGAAAATCAAAAAGGTTTCAAATTAAAATAAAATTATTAATAAGGGACAATATTGTAAAAAATTTTTAATTTATTAAGTTTTCCCTCCCAAAAAATTTATAAAATTTTCTTTTCTTACTAACAAAAAACTATGAAAAAAGAAAAGCAAGATGGAGGTGCTCATTAAAAATTTTCTCAATTAATACTATTAATTAATTAAAATAACTAAAAATTATAGAAATGTATAAATTTTCAATGCAATTATATAAATACTAAAAGAAAAACTAATGTTGAACTTATAGAAAAACAGAAGAAAAAAAAAAACTATTAAAA
>NW_002987887.1:2679879-2692629 GCF_000006295.1 Pediculus humanus corporis | reverse complement strand
TCTTTTTTATGTTTTTTCCTCTTGTGTCGTTTATCATCTTTTCTAAAATTTCTCTCTTCCCTTTCAGAGTGTTTATTTTTCCACTGGTCATCTTCCAGTCTTTTCATTTTATCTTGGTAAAGTATTCTTTTCCTGCTATCATCCTCTTCGGTACTAATTGACGATTCGCTAATTCTATCGTTAACATCTTTATTTTTGTGTTCTTCGCCGCTGCTTTTCTCCGATTTGTCAACTTTCGATTGATATTTTTCTCGATGTTTATGCCGAACACCACTACTGGATCGTTGATGTCTATCGTTTGATACTTTTAAACTTTTATTATTTAAACATTCGGGTGATTTCAATTTATCCTTTTTCCCATCGTCGAGTAAATCAGGTATATTAGTGATGACGTCGCTACTACTTTCCTCATCCCTTTCCGTTCCTTCCATTATTCCTGGCAATTGTGGTCCGAAAACAACAACATTACCTTTCGTTCCGGGTTCGGAATGGATAGCTTTGAGAAAAGCAGCAGCTCTCCTTTTTCTATCTAATTGTAATTGTTTTTCTTTTGTTGCCATAGCTACTTTTTCTCTAGCTGCTGCAGTTAATTTATCTTTTAACCTTTCAGTAGCTAAAAAAAAAAAAGAAAAAATTTCCTTTTCATTATAATAAATCATCATTAAAAAATCATTATAAAAAAAAATGATCATCACCTTATTAAATTTTTTTTTAATAAATTTCAGCTGGGACCGTTTGGATTAGGAGTCATGCCAACAGCTGGATATGTCAAGAAGTAGGAAGCAGGTAATTATTAAGGAGTCTAATAATAACAGGCTGCAACAAACAAAAAAATTTTCAAGGAAAAAATAATTTTCGTCTTAAGGCAAAGGAAAAATTAAATTTAAAAAGAATCGACAAGGAAGGAAAAAGGATTTATAATTTCATTCATACTCAACTTACCTAAAATCTTTTTATTTTTTTCTTCTTTTTCCTCTTGTGCAGCCAAATCGATAGTGACTATGTCTTCTTTTATTTCTTTTTCTTTCGCTTCTAATAATTCTCTTTCTTTACATTCATTTTTCGCTTCTTCATCCGAACTTTCTTCAACGGGCAAAGCACTTTTTTCTATTACAGGCTCCGATTCTTTAGGTTTTTTTATAGAAAAAGAAACTGGCGTTAATTTAGATTTTGAGTCGTCCCGCACTTTTACCGTACAATTTTCCAATTTCATCTTCGTTTCGGATTTCGTAGATTTTTCTAAATTTTCATATTGCTTAACTTTGAATTGATAATACGGATTAAATACATGATTGGAATTTAAAAATTCAAAACGTGAATCGTTCTTCATTCGAACAACCGTTTCAAAATCTCTTCCATTTTTAGCTACGTACGACGCCATTTTATCAATAATAACTTGCATGTCGTTCGGAGGAGTTGATGGTGTTTGAGAATTTATCGAATGCTTATTTAAACTTGTGTTCTTCGAACTGAATGAAAAAAATAAATAAACAACTATTTTGTAATTTTAAACGGTTTTTAACGAATTTTGCAACAATAAAAAATTGTGCCTATTGCTTGATGATAATCACGAATTAAAATTTAAATGCAAACCTATCAATGTAAGATCCATTTTCTTCATTTATTTCATTATCCCTAAGATTTCCAATTACTTCTTTCACTTTATTTACTTCATTTCCTTGTTCATTTAATGTTTTATCTTTTATTTTATTTACCAACATGGAATAAGCACAATGAGCAGATGGTTTGTAGTTTATACTAGGTATCGAAGGGGCCTAAAAATCAAGTAAATTAGTATTCAGTAATAATAATTAATGAATAATATAACATTCAAAAAAAAAACTTACCAATTCCACTTTAGAAACTGAAGAGGCTAAACTAGGATGAAGATAGTGATCATCTTCTTCACTTTCAACATCTTATAATAAAAATATAATAATAAAATTATATTATTTAAAAAATAACATTTTATGTAAAATATATTGGAAAAAAGTATTATTTTTAAAATTTATCACTTAGTTTTTTTCTACACTATAAAATTTTATTCTGCACAATTTACTCACTGGACTTTTTGTTTGTGCTTTCTAAATCTGGTTTGTAACGCCCTCCTTTAATGGCCATTAATAAATGTCTGTAATAACTATGAAGAGGATCATCAAATGATAAAAAATTAAATTGTGGATTTCCTGCTTGTTTCATTTTTAATAATATTTCCATCTGTGGTCCTTGATTGCTAATAAACATGGCTGTTTTTTCAATAATGGCATTATGTTTAACTGTTTCTGGCTAAAAAATATTTTTTAAATATAAGTTTATATCATCAATAATAAAATTCATACTTTCAAAATTATTGAATAACTCTTACCAAAACCATGTTTAATGGTAAATCTAATAAAGGAGAAGAAACAAATGGTTCATCATCTCCAATATCGGCTTTTTCTATGTTTTTTTCAGAATTGTATTCTTCTGTATTGGTTTCTCCTTCATATTTGTATTCCACCTGACCATAAGAATTTCCTTTATCACTAATGGCATAATGTAGTCTTTTAAGTTCTTCTTCTTGATACATTGTTTCTTCTTCTTCATTAGTTATTAATGCTCTATATCGCTCTTCATCACACATAGACTCAACTTGCTTTTCTATGTCTGTCAATCCAAAATACCTATCAAATCCTCCACTTGGAGCTTCTACATGTTTTAAATCAAACAAAGTACCCCTGGCATCATATCTGAAATTATTAATATTTTTTATAATATATATATTTCTTTTAATTAAAAAAAATTATTAACGAGCAATATGCTTTTTTTAATAAAAATTTTTTAAATACAACTAAGATTTTAAAAAAGTTTATAAGGAAAATTTAAAATTTCAAATGAATAACAACACTTTTAGTGTACATAAATTAAGAGCTGTAATTAGTTGCAATAAAAAAAACGTAATAATTAAACTTAAAAATAAAATGTTGTATTGTACATAAAGATATAAAAAATGTTAATAACAATTTTTTTAAAGTAAGTAAATAATTTTTTAGCACCTGTCAATTTTAAGGGACTCATCTCCCATCCAAGGAATTAAATGCTTTCCTTGATCTATATATAAAGCTTTTTCATCATCCCTAAATAGTTTACAAGAATAACCGAATATTAACAAATCATCAGTCTCATTATTTTTGTTTATGGTTACATCGTCTTTTAAACGAGATGCCATTTTTAATTTCAACCACGTTCGTTAAGGAGATTAAAGGGTTTTGTTTCAAAACATTTTGATTGTGCATAAACTTTAATTTGATTCATGATGAGTTTTAAAACATCAATGGCACCTTATCAACACTATCACACTCAATATAAATAGGTTTTTAATAATTTATTTCATCATGATTTTCAGAGTTTTAAATTATTACAATACAATTTTAACGGATTTTCGGATTGAATTTTAATTATGGATTTGATTGAACTTGAAGATTCATGCAATCAAACTTTATTTGATTATTATGAAATATATTTTCAAGAATATAAACAAATAATAGAACATCATTTTAAAAAATACAAGGAAGAGTTTATTGATTATTTTCAACAAAATGCTCAAAATTTAGTTATTGGAATAATAATATACATAGTTTTTAGTTTTTGTTTTTACTGCTTTATAATACGTACGAAATTAGTTCGCAATTTAGGTATTATATCCGATTGTAAAAATGTATTATTTGTAACTTCTCATCCTGATGATGAATGCATGTTTTTCGGGCCTACTATTGTGACATTGACCAACGATACAGATTGCAGTGTCTACCTTTTGTGCTTATCTAGAGGTATGGTAGTAAATTAAAAAAAAAAAATTGTGTACTTTTAGTACAAGTGAAGTTTTCTTATAAATAAATTTAATAAATTTAATACTTTCTAAATTATTTGTATTTTTATTTGACAGGAAATTACTATAAACGAGGTAAAATAAGAAAAAAAGAATTGTTTGAAAGTTGTAAAATATTGCAGATACCAGAACAAAATGTTCAAATAGTTAATTCTTCTCTATTGCGAGATGATCCTAATCTTAATTGGAATCAAGAAGTTATAGCAGACATTATTCTTAACTTTTTAGAAACTTATTCAATAGATACAGTAAGTCGACATTGCATTGGTTACAAAATTATTTTTTATTACCTATTTATTGAAAACTAACTCCTGTCACACACTTGAAATTATTAAATAATATGCAAAAAAATGTTTTTCTTTTTAAATTTTTTAGGTGATTACATTTGATAGGTATGGAGTTAGTAATCATCCAAATCATTCTTCAATTTTTTATGCAATGGCATACCTTTGTTTAGAAAAAAAACTACCAAAAAGTGAGTTGAAAATTTGCTTTGCACAAAGTCCTCTTATTGTAATCATTTCATTAATTTTCTCTTACTATTTTATCACAATAGTAATATAACAAAACTGATATCATTTTGAATATCAAAAATTGTGTTTTTTTTTAAATGTGCTTCATTAGTGTTGTTCTACAAAGAACAATTTTAAATTTTAAATTTTAATTTATTAAAATCATTGTATTATTTTATATTTTCGCAGAGTGCACTGCTTATGCTTTAGAATCTGTATCCAAAATTAGAAAATATTTGGGATTTATGGATGTGACATTTACTTATCTCTTGTCTTCCAAAAAATATGTTGTGCCAATGGAAAAAAGAAACATAATTAGGGATGCAATGCGAGCTCATAAAAGTCAATACTTGTGGTACAGAAGAATTTACATGTATCTCTCAAGATATGTTTTTATGAATTCGTTCAAGGAAATCGATGTACTAGAATTGGAGTTGGATTTTGAAGTAGATTAAAATCGATTAAAAATTTTTAATTTGTCCAATAACAAATAATTTATCCATATTCTTTTAATTATTCAATTTTTTTTTTTTTTTTTTTTTAAAGTTTGTTAGTATTTAAAGTAGGCAGCAAACTTATTTTTAACTTTGGTCCTTATTTTAGTTTACAATTTTTAGATGTGACTGCATATTTAAAGTTTCTACTGCTTAAAAATAAATTTTTACTATAATAATACTTAAATTTTGCTCAACGGTTAATAAAATTTAGATATACAGAAAAAATTATTTATCAACAAATTTAAATTTAACTCTAATAATCAACTTGATAATAATAATAATAATAATAATAATAATTTAGGTAATGCATTAAAACCCATTTTGTTTTTATTTATTTTAAATAAAATTCGTAAATTATAAATTAAGGATTAATTTTGTTTTATTATCGTAATTATTTAATTTAGTAAAAAAGAAGTACTGGACCAATGTGTAAGCCTTGAAATAATTAATATTTTATTATTAACTATTTATTATTGTTAATTTGAAATTGTTGTTATTTAGGTAATTATTTTTATACTTTATAATTTAGTTTATTGTTTACCAAATATTTATAGTTTATTTAAAAAAAAAAAAAAAAAAAAAAGAAGCTAATTTAATAATGTATAATCTTTCACATAAAAGTTATATGTGCAATGTATTTACTATTAATAAAAATATTTGATTACAATAATGTTTGTTTTATATTAAAATTATAATTTTAGTTTGTACTATTTCCGGTGCTTAAATTTTATTGTGACGTCATCAATTTGATTTTGCATTTTATTTGTGGTATTTTTTTTTTTCCTAACGAGCGGGAAGACATTCTTATGAAAAAAAATTTGTTTTTTTTTAAATATATTTTTTTTCCCGTCAAGTATACATCAATTTGCGAATTTATTCAAAGTTTTATTCATCATTAAAGGTAAAAAATTTTTTTAACGGAAATTTCAAGTTTTGGTTTGTAAAAACTATTTGTTGAATTATAATTTTTTTTATTATTATTTAATTTCAAATCGGTAATCATTTATTAAAATTACATAAATATATATTTAAAATATATAAATATTAATTAAATTTTCTTTTAAATCAGTAATTTTTTTGAATAACTCATAACAGTTAAATTTATCATTGAAGTTTTAAAAATTTACAAAATGGCGCCTAAAGCATAAACAGACGATTATGCTATTTAAAATATTGTAACATTTACGAAACGTAAGTGAAAGTTTTTACGTTTAAAAATTATTTAAAATAAAATTTTTTAAGTATAAATTATTGTTATTTATTGTGAAATGAATTTATTTAAAATCATTTGTATTATTTTTTCTAAATTTAAATTAAAAACTAATAGAACAGTGTAATCAAAAAAAAAAAAAAAAAAAAAATACTTTGATCAGCTGTTCTGTAATAATAGCCCATTGGTTAGAAAATGATTTTAATTAGCGCAAACTCATTCTTTCGTAAATACACCCGGTTATAAGTTGGTTTTAAGAGCTTCGTGTGAATGTTGTTTTTTCACTTATTATTTTTTTCAGTAATTTTTTTTATTGAAAAACTAATAACCGTTTATAATGGAAAACAAAAATTTTAAAAATTTGTTTAAAAGACCATGGATGGAATATTCAGGAGCTACTGCTCCTGCTGGTTCGAGTTCTGGAATTAAAGGCATTGTAGCAGGTAAGAATAAATTTATTTAAATAAATGCTCTAAATTATTATTATTATTATTTTTTATAAATTATAATTTCAGTAATTTTTAATTTGTTTCCATTTATTTTTTAAATTTTATAAAATGATGTCAATCAAATTTGTTCATTTGAATTCATTTCATATCAGTCTCTTAAAATTTTTGATAATTTTATTTTTTATTATCACAAGGGAATATTAACAACAAATTTAGCTAGCACAAATTTAAAAAAAAAAATATTATAAAAATCTTAGTATTGATTTATCCTCAACTGTAAAAATTTTATTAAATTAGTGAAAAACATGTAATGATAATTTTACAGTGTGCTTTATAATGGTAAGGTTTTGAAATGTATTATGTAATTAGTAAATTTATTCAACCATGGAATAAACATTTGTGCATTAAAGGAGGAATAAGAATCTTATTTAATCTGTATTACAAAATAAACAGAAATATTTTTATTTTATACTATAGGTGGTATTACTGGAGGAATTGAAATTTGTATTACTTATCCTACCGAATATGTGAAAACTCAACTTCAGTTAGACGAAAAGGGTTCTAAAGCTGGCGGAACAAAACAATACAATGGTATTGTTGATTGTATTAAGAAAACAGTGCAAAATAAAGGATTTTTTGGACTTTACAGAGGCCTTAGTGTACTTCTGTATGGTAGTATACCTAAAAGTGCAGTGAGATTTGGTGCCTTTGAGACATTTAAAAAACAAGCCGTTGACGATAGGGGAAACTTATCACTTCGTAATAGAGCTGTATGTGGATTAGGAGCTGGTGTTTGCGAAGCCATTTTTGCAGTCACTCCAATGGAAACAGTGAAAGTTAAATTTATTAATGATCAAAGGAGCCCCAATCCCAGATACAGAGGTTTTTTCCATGGTGTTGGATTAATAATAAAGGAAGAAGGTTAGTAGTTACACAAATTTTCTTTTACAATCAGAGTAAATTATAAGGCTCGTTTTAAGACAAATAAATACTGTAAATATTTTTCAATACCATATGAAAAAATTGGGTAAAATTGTTTGAAAAAATAAACAACACTCAATTAGCACAAATCTTGTCCAGTTGACCTTGTACTTTGTAATCCACAAGCCAATGTAACTTAAACTTGTAACAGTTTAATTTTTTTTTTTTATAAACTGGTTAAATAAAATGAAAGCTTGTTTAATGTATTTTTAGATTATTTGATTACATAACGATATGAATTAATTTTTATGTAAATTCAATAATCATTTATTTTTATTTATGATTATCATTTTTTTTTTTTTTTTCGTTCAATTATCATCAATTTAATAATTTTTTCCCCTGCAGACATGATATTATTTAGTAAAAACTTTTAAAAGTCTTTGAACCTTATAATTACTGGAAAAAGGCATATTTTCATCAAGACATTAACTGATAATATTTGACCTTGGCTATATTTGTTAAATAAAAAAATTTTAAGCTTTGAACTGGTAACCCCACTGCTCGACATTTTCAATTCTCAAAGTAAAAAAATTATTAATGATAAATTTAAATGATTATTTATAATACAAAATTTAAAATTGTATCCCTACTTTTTTTATATTATTAAAAATTTACAAAAAAAATAACTTTAAAAAATTAATTGATTATTTTCATTTTGCAGCATTATGTGTGTGTTTTTGCATACGAAAGCAATTTTTTTTTTTTTTTTTCGTAGCAATATTTGCATATTGTTAAATATATACGCGACATTAATTTCGATTTTGATCCAAATGAATATTTAACTTTTTTTTTTTTTTTTTTTTTTTTTTAAAGGTTTTAAAGGCGTTTATCAAGGATTAACGGCAACGATTATGAAACAAGGTTCAAATCAAGCCATTAAATTTTTCGTTATGGAAACGTGTAAGGATTTGTATAAAAAAGGTGATCCAACGGCATCCGTTCCAAAACCGTTGGTAGGACTTTTTGGCGCTGTCGCCGGTGCGGCAAGTGTATTCGGTAACACTCCCATTGACGTGGTTAAAACGAGAATGCAAGGTTTAGAAGCATCCAAATATAAAAACACTATGGATTGTTTTAGTCAAATTTGGAAAAACGAAGGTTTTTTCGCGTACGTATATTCGTTAAATATTAATAATAATGATAATGATAATAATTATAATCTCTACTTTTATCATGTTGTTCAATTTTACCGTGAAATTTTCCCTTTTTAACTAATTACGTCAAAGTGTAATATTTTAAGAATTCATTGAACCGTTAAAGTTTTCTTCTGCTAGAATACAGCCCGAAAAACAGAAAAGTGGTTAAAAATGATTTTAAAATTTCCAAAAAAAAGGATTTAAGATTTGATTTTTTTTAAAGAAACAAAGAATAAATTAACCTTTTTATTAAATAAATTATTAATTTTTTCAGGTTTTACAAAGGAACAGTACCTCGATTGAGCAGAGTGTGCCTGGATGTTGCAATAACATTTATGATATATGACTCATTTATGGATTTGTTTAATAAAGTTTGGAAGTAAATAAAAAGCCATGGAAATGATAAATAAATAAGTTCACTGTTGAATTTTAAATGTTCAAACTTGAAAGGGAAATAATAAAAAAAAAAAAAAAAAAATGGGTATTCGAGTAAGAAAAATCAAATTTGTCGAAAACTCAGGATAATTAAATGGTAATTAAGTTAATCGAAATTCTATTATTATTATTTTATAAAAATCGACAAATTTATTAACAATATCACATTGTTTTTATTTCACATCGAAGAAAAGAAAAACATTTTGAAAGATTTTACAGTATGACAATATTACAATTCGAAAAAAGAAAGGATTGAATTATATGTAAAAAAATTTTTTTTTTTATGAAACATGACTTGAAAAAAATCTTTTTTTTTAAACTGTACATTGTATTGAATTATTTTTCAATGACTGATACAAATATTAAAAGTGCCATATTGTTTAACTTTTCCAAATATTCCATTCGTAAATTAAAATTTGTAATTTTTCTTAAGGTCAAACAAATATTTTTTCTACTTAATATTTATTATTATCGTATCGTACTTTTATCTAATTTAACTTTTTAAAATAAATTTTTTTATGCATTTATTATCATTATTGTACATTTAAAAAAAAATGTAAGGTTTTACCATTTCCGGTTGTTGTTGTTTTTTTTTTAATTGTACATTATAGAAATGTAAATTTTCATTCCAATCTAAAACAATATGAATTTGTTTGAAAAAAAAAAAAAATTTCATTTGTCCATTCCTTTGTATTATTTTGCATTTTAGTGTCTTGTCGTTTTCCTCGAAGTAAAAATTTGATTTTTCATTTTAAATTAAATATTTTGCCATGAATCAAGTGTGCTTTATTATGTATTTTAATTGATCATATTATTTATTACTTGCAAAAAATTATAAATAAATTTAATAATATTTATTTAAAATAAAATGATTGGAAATTTATTATTTATTTAATTAAAAAAGGTGTGAATAATTTAATTAAAATTTGTTTTTTTTATTTGTTTATAAAAAAAAAAAATCATTCGACCGGATTAAATAAGAAACAAATAATTATTAAAAAAATAAATAAAAATTTTAAATGAATAAATTAAAATTATTTTATTAATATTTATTTTGTTATTTTAAAGCTCAATTTACATAATAAATAATTTTTTTGTAATGCAAAACATTTAATAACTAATTATATTTATATTTTATAATATTTTTTTATTATTATAATTTTAATTTTAATACAATTAATTAATTAATGGTGGATGATATTAATTATTTATTGTAATTAAAAAAAAAAAAGAGTAAAAATTTAAATGTTTAAGGGTTGTTGTTTTATTAAATAAAACAACCTTTATTATCATTATGTGTTTATTAAATTTAATAAATTATTAATCTACAATAAATAAATGTAAATTTATTTAAACTTATTTAAAAAAATGCTTAGAATTTAATAAATTATTGAGCGATATGACGATTATTTGTGTGGATTTTCAATGGCTGAAACTAATTTTTTTTTTCTTATTTTTTTTTTTTTATTTATTTCCGTCCATAATCGCTCATTATTTAATAAATTGTTGTTATTTGTTGAAATTTTTTTTTTTTTTTTTTAAGTTACTTAACATTTTATTTTAAACTTACATAATAATGTATATTTTTTTTTTTTTGTAATAGTGTGGAAATTTATACATAAATAATATGTTTTTTAATTTATTATTTTTGTAAAGTAAAAAAATTATTATTATTATTATTTATAATTTGGGAAAAATATATATTTATATTGGGTAATGTTTTTTGTAATTGTTTAATCATAAAATTTTTAAGAAATCACATTTCTCTCCATTTTCAATAAATTTTACTTGAAAAATTTTCAATAATTTATTTTTTTTTACAGCTGCTATGAAGTATTGTAAGTATTATACATAATTAATATGTAAAATAATCAATAATTTATTTATTTAAAAATAATAAAACTCTTTGTTTTACATATTAATACTTTCCAAAAGTTTTGAAATGTAATTTAATTAAAATTGCATTTAGAAAAAAGGTAAATGATTGTTAAAAAAAAAAAAGGTGAGTTTTAATTTTATATATAAATTATAATAATAATAATATTTAACATAAAAGTTGATTATAATAACAAATTTATAACTTAATTTAAAACTAAATAAAAATGGATGACAAAATTTTAACCAACAACAAAATGAAATTTTTTGGTTTTTTAGGTTTTTTTGGGGGTTGTGGTAAAGGAAAATAATAATTTTAAATGTTTTTTAAAAAGTCAAAAAAGAAAAAAACAAATGTTTTGTTTCCTTATTATAAAAGGTTTTAATCAAAAAAAGAAATGTGAAATAACATAATACAACATAATTATAAAAATGGCGGCGATTACAAAACTTTTTTTTCCCTTTTTTTTAAAATTAATTTTTCAAAATTTTATTAATATTTTATTTTATTTAAAAATGGGAAAGAAAAATTAAATACATGTTTCAATAAAAAATATTATAATTTTGATTTTTTTTTTATTTTAAATAATAATAATTAATGTTACTAATGAACTCGAATTAAAAATTTAAAAAAAAAAAAAAAAAAAAAAAGTTTTTAAAAAAAAAAAATAATAGATGATGATGTCATGAGTCTGCGCCTTCAAAATTTGTTTAATTTTCGTTCTCGTCTTTTCAGTTGGAAATCCACCGTACGCGTGATATTTCAAACTTTTAACGATTATAATAAGTGATTTATTTAATTTAAAAGTTATTTTTAGTTTTTAATAATATTGTTAAAGTGTAAAACAAACATTTTTACATTATTTACCTGAGGGTTATTTTATTTTTATTAATATATAAAAACATTTTAAGGTAAGATTCGGTTATAAATTTTAACATTAACTTTTTCTATATATAAAGTAACTCATTTGATTATTATTATTCTTTTTTTAATTTGAAACAACAAAACTTTTGCTTTTATTTTAATTGTTATTGTATTATTTGATTTATGTTAATTTCTAAATGTTTATAATTCTATTCATTTTATGTATACATATGTATAAATATTAATAATGTAAATGATAAATCACTCATTACATACAACTTACCTATATTAATGTAATGGATCATGGTTAAATGACAAAGTGCCTTTGAGTTATTAATTTTACATGAAAATATTATTATTATTGACAAAATGAAGTTAATATTACTTACAGTATATATTTTAACATTGAATAAGTTTCATACAACAATATTCTTTCAAATAGTATCATTATTTCTTGTAATTTTTATAAATTCCAAACAAAATGGCCCATGACAAACAAAAATGTCTTTTTTGTTCTTCTTTACCCTGTCAGTTTTTTACACTGGATTCATTTCATTTAGTTTTCTTGTCAAATTTAAGTCCTTAAAATCAAATTCATATAAAATTAAAAAGAAGAAAAGTCACTAAAGAAACATTTCATATATATTTCTCAAAAAAGTTGGGAGGGGAAATGTTTTTCTGTGTATTTACTCTTGTGATTATTCTCTACACACCTTTCTCTACAACCTTTCTCTACAAACCTATTCTCTACAAACCTATTCTCTACAGCCTTTTCATTATTTTTTTTTTTTTTTTGGGGGGGAGGGGAGTTTCATTTCAAGTATTTTACCTGATTTCATCACTTATAACAAAAAAATTTAGTTATTATTATTGATTTTCAACAATTGATTACATGAATCCTTTATGTATTTCATTACATGTT
>NW_002987887.1:2676886-2679533 GCF_000006295.1 Pediculus humanus corporis | reverse complement strand
AAAAATAATTTTATGTAGTGAATATTTAGATTTACAAGATATTATTATTATTATTATTATTTTATGCCAAAAAATTATATTTCACCTTTGAAAAAAAAAATTTATTTATTTATTTTATAATAATTATTATTTAAATTAAAAAATAATAGTCATGTTTAAATAAGCCATTTTAATTAAAAAAAAAACAAATTATTATTATTATTATTATTATTATTTTGTTTTTAATAATACTTGAGTTTGTATTTTTTTAAACTTTTTAATCATGACAACAAGAAAATGAAAAAAGCAAAAAACAAAAAAAAATAAAAAAGAGAAAAAAATAAAAATTTGAAGGAGGGGGTGGGGAGAAAGAAGAAAAAAAATTTTTTTTTTATTTTGTTTTTTTGTTTTTTTTTTTTTATTTTTAATAATATTTTCTTTTTAAAAATTTATAAATAAAACTTAATAATAAATTCGAGTTTATTGTTTTGGGTAAATAAAAAGTCATAAGACAAAGAAAAAAGAAATGAAAAAAAAAGTTTAAAAAAAAAAAAAATAGCCGGAGGAATTGTAATGTTTTTCATTTTATTTATTTGTTTTCAAAAGAAAATATTATTATTATTATTATTAAAGTTAAAGGTGAATTTGGGTGCATGCATATAGTTCGTATAGAAAATTGCAAGTGGGAAAATAAAAGGAAGACATTTTAAATTTTCAATATGAAGAAAATGAATACATACACACCGGAAAAATCATTTACATGATAAAAAGAAAAAAAGAAAAATCGATGAATTAAAGGGAGAAATTTGATCAACCGGAAAATTTTTAAAGGACGCCAAAATGTAAATTTAAAACCAAAAAAAAATTTTTCGTAAGGTGAAATTTAAAAAAAAAAAAAAAAAAAAAAATAAGAGAGAGAGAGAGAAGAATTCGAGTTTTAAAGAAAAAACGTGGATCCAGATAAATTTAGTCGAGCAAGTGACAATCGAATAATATTTTGAAGATTTAACTTTACTCATATTTAATTTTAGAAGATTTTGTAGAAAATTCTAGAAAAAAAAGGGTTTTTTCGAGAAATCGAAAGCATACGTTATACAAAAATATAATATTGTTTAATTTCATTCGTGCAAAACAATAAAAAAAAAGATGAAGGAAAAATTATTGAAATTTGGTAGCATTTAAAACTAAAGAAAATAAGAAAACTAAGAAAACTAAGAGAAGAAAAAGATTTATTAAACGTAATTTAAAAATAAAAGCCGTAACAAAAAAAAAAAAAAAGAAAATGAGGAAAAACTAAGTAATTAATATCAATCATTGGTGTGTCTAATAATTTATTGGTAACTAAAACTTTCAAGAGACTAATTTCTAGGATATACAAAGGAAACAAAGGAAAAAAGTCAACATTGTAAAAAAAAAAAAAATTTTACATTGTTTCTCCTTCCACGACGGTTTTCTCGAAATTTTTTTTGGAGGCACGACGATTAACGATCCATTCATTAGTTTTCAAACGGAGAAAATTTCTTTAGAAAAGATTCGTTTTTTTTTTTTAAACTTTAATTATTTATTTATTTTAAAAAAAAAATGGCGGGTGGGGGGTGGGTAATAAATTACCGCAAGTCACACAAATTTTTCTTGTTAAAAAATTTATTGTTAAGGGTTATCACTAGTTGAAAAATAAATTTCATGTGTGCGTGTGTTCGTGCGTGCGTTCGTGCGTGACTTCGTATATAAAACTTAATAAAAAATTAAAAAAGTGTGTGTCTTTTGAGGGAAAATCGATTGAAAAATTATTTAAAATTTATTTATGGAAAAAAAAATGGCGATGACGATGACGATTACGATGATGATGATGATAGTAATAACGATAAAATAACTAAATGTAATTAATTTTTTTTTTTTTTTTTGTGTAATAATTTAAACGTTAATTTTTAACACGATAATGTCGGCTCCCCCCCTTTTTGTTTGTTTGTTTGTTTTGGGTATCATTATTATTATTATTACCTTTTCTTTGAAAATAAATCGTAAAATATTAATTTAAAAAAAAAAAGGGAAAAAACTAACCGAACAATTTATTATTATTATTATTATTATTATTATTATTATTATTGATAATATCCAATTTGGCAGTTTTCAACCAAAACTCTAAAGTTTTTTTCCAATTAAAAAAAAAAAAAGAAAAAATTAAACGTTCGATCTTTTCTTTAGAAATTCTACCAACTTTAAAAAAAAAAAAAATCATTTTGATTTCAAGCCAGGAAAATTTTCCGTTTTTTTTTTTTTTTTTACTTTTCCCCAACACAACAGAAAAAATGTTTTTTTTTTTTTTTATATCAAAAACAACGCGAGATGGTTCGTAATTATTTTTCGTGATTAACTTGAAAAACAAATTAAAATCAAGATCGAATTTCAAGATTTTCAGTAAAAAAAATTAAAAAAAAAAAAAAAATGGCGGATGTGTGTATATGTACACGTCGAATAGAACGCGAACGATCCCGGGTTTTCCATTTTTTTTTCGGTTCCCTCCCGGTTTTAAAAAAAAAAGGGGGGGGGGGAAATTCCGGGAAATCAAAAATCGGATTAATTAAATTTATTTATGTTTAAAAAAATTGTTGGACTAATTAGTTATAAATAATTTTTTTTTATAATTAAAATTCAATTAACTGAAAAA
>NW_002987887.1:2671052-2676866 GCF_000006295.1 Pediculus humanus corporis | reverse complement strand
TTATATTATTATTATTATATTATATATTATTATTATTATTATTATTATTATTATTATTATTATTATTATTATTGTTATTGTTATTAATATTATTATTTTCGTATAAAAACCTTGAAAAGGAAGAAGCAAGTGTTAGTAAAAAAAAAAAAAAAAAATTTAATTTAATAAAATTTATTCGCGGGGTAACGTACATACATATTTTTTTTTTTAGGGGGGAGGGTAGGGAGACGGAGGGGGTCGAAATAAATCAGTTAGGAAAAAAAAAAGAAAAAAATTTTACTCAAAGGAAAAATTAAATCCATTCAATGGCAAGCAAACAAGATTCCCTTTTTTTTTTAAACACAAAGTAAAAAATAAATTATTTAAATTTTATTTTCTTCCCCCCTTCCCCTTTTTTTTTTATTTAATCCCGAGCTTTCAATTTCACCCCCCACCCCTACTCTTTCGTTCCTTCTTTTTTTTTAGGCTTTAAAAAAAATTTTTTAAACTCGCGAATAAGGTTACTAATTAACAACATTTACGGTTACAAAAGAAAAAAAGAAAAGTACGTGAAAATTTTTTTTTGTTGTTGTTAATAAATATCGAACGAAACCTTTAGAAATAATTTACATAAATAATCCTTTTTTTTTTTTTTTTCATTTGATGTATTTCCCCTCCCCCTCCTTTTTTTTGTTATTCATCATTTTAAGAAAATTAATAATTAAAGAATCAATAAATAAATAAATAAATAAAAGGATTTTAATTTAAACAAAATAATTTTCATTTAATAAAAAAAAAAAAAAAATCAATTAAATTTAAAAGAAAAGAAATTTAAATGAGTATTATTATTATTATTATTATTATTATTATTATTATTATCATCATCATCATCATCGCCATCGTCGTTAGGAGTAATAAATAGTAAGAAAAAAAAAAAATTTAAAAATTATTAATTATCACGTAGACAAAAAAGAGAGAGAGAGAGAGAGAGTGTGAAAAAAACAGGAAGGTTTTAAAAAGGAATAATAAAATTATCCGACGACGAGGATATAGAATAGACGGGAGAGGGGGGAAAGGGAGGGACATTTGCTTTATTCCCACGGTCAAAAAAATATCGTGAAAAACTGGAGAAAAAACTGGAAAAAAAAAGTTGGGAGGGTGGTGGAAAATAAAAAAAAAGTCAGATTTAAAATTTTAATTTTTTTTTTTTTTAAATTGCATTTCATTTTGCATTTTTTTTTTTTTTTTTTTTCGTCTACTTATTTAATTATTTATTCGGTTGATTTTTTCATCCGTGAAAATATTCTATTATTATTATTATTATTAATATTTAATAATACGAAGAAATAAACCCGAAAAAAAAAAAAAAATGTCAAACGAACAAATTTTTTCGGCAAGAAAATAAAAAAAAAAAAAAGGGAAAAAAGGGGAAAAAGAAAAATTGTTATTATTATTATTATTATTATTATTATTATTATTATTATTATCATTATCATTTAGGTAGAGAAAGCACAAAAAATAAAAATAAAAATAAAATAAATTAGATCCCTTCTTTCCCTTTTGTTTCAGGTCTCCCCCTTTTCTCTCTCTATCTCTCACTCACTCACTCACTCTCCCCTTCCCTCTCTCTCTCTCTCTCTATCAATCTCTCACTCACTCTCTCACTTTCTCTCTCTCTCACTCACTTTCTCTCCCTTCCTTATTTTCGCTTTTAAAAACTCAAAATACTTGACCTAGAATTTAAGAGTTGTGTAAAAAAAAAAAAAAAAAAAAAAAAAAAAAGGATTTTTTATGTTTTTTACTTTTTACAACAACAAAAAAAAAAAAATGGCCGATTTCATAATTGAAAACTTGTAATATTTATTTATTTTTTTAAAATTATACGTTTGTCACGCGCACGCACGCACTCACGCAAGCTCATTATTATTATTTATTTAAAAAAAATGTATACCACCATATATGGTAATAATTTAAAAAAAAAATTGATGATGATGATGATGATGATGACACGACAGAATAATAATAAAGTCAATAAAATGATGATTTGATATAAAACATCATTTGTTTCTTCCACATTTTCAACCGCCATTTTTCTTTTTTTTTTCATTTTTCTTCTTCATTTTAACCTAATAATAATAATAATAATAATAAAAAACAAACCGAAAAAAAAAAAATTCAAATCGATCTAAATATTTTATTTTTTCGTGAGGGTTATATGTTGAATTTAAACGAAAATCCTATTATTATTATTATTATTATTATTTCTTTGCCACATTTTCAAAAAACCTCATCATCGCCATTTTCTTTTTTTTTTTTTTTTGAAAATTTAAAACCAAAAGGAATTGAATCGATATATACATATATATAGATGATGTTGACACGAAAGAAGAAAACATAAATACTTTGATATCTCAAACAGATGAAAGAAAAAATTATTTTTATCCCTTTTCTATCTCTCTCTTTCTCACACTTTGATACCGTTTTTATTTTTACAATGATAATAATAATTCTCACTTGTAGTATCATCATCTGGTATTTTTAAAAAATATTTTTTTTCGTTCGTGACACGACGACGGGTCTTTAAACTATTTTTTTTTTTTTTAATGCCACGTTTTTTCTTTTCACTAAAGCGGTGGAAACGTTAGTAATAATATTAAATGAATAAATTGGGAAAAGAGGAAAATGGGGAGGAGGGGAGGGAGGGAGGAAGGTGAAAGGTCGAAGGTGCATGTGTGTGTGTGTCACTTTTTTTTTTTATATTCGTTTAAAAAAAAGAAATGTTGACAGTAAAAAAAATGAAAAAGAAGAGGAAAAAGAGGAAAAAGAGGAAAAAGAAGCCTTATTATTATTATTATTATTATTATATTCGACGAAAAAGTATTTGCACAGGTTTTTTGTAATCGAAACGAGGGCAAACAAAATCGATTTTTTATTAAATCGATTTTTCATTTACTTATATTTCGTGAAAATTCTTTTCTTTTTTCCCACTCAAAATCGGGGGATTTTAACCCGAGGGAACAATAATCACAATGAAAACATTTTCTAATGCGCATGCTCTTTCCGGTATTTATTTTTTTTTATTTTCCACACTTCCGTTTTTCATTTCACGTTCGTCATGGATCCCAAACATTTCTCACCACTCACACTTTCATCCTTAAATATTATTATTATTATTTACGAAACTTTTTTTTTTTAAAAAAATAGAATATTAGGCGTCATGTTGTGGGGGGAGGAGGAGGAGGTGGGAAAAGGAAATTACATTACCCTACATAATAACCGGAAACGAATAAAAATTAAAATTTTTTTTTCATAACTTTTTTATAAAAACTAATTAATAGTAAAAAAAAAAAAAAATTGGAAAAGTCGACGTGAAAATTTTTTTTTTGTTTCATTTTATCGCGTTTACGGAGGTTTTTCCAATTTTTTTTTTTTTTTAAAGTTTTCCATCTCGTTTACCTAATCAAATATGGAGAGAGAGAGAGGAAAATTTTATTGAAAAAAAAAAAAAAATTTTCTTTTGATGTCGGGGGTTTTACGCGTTTTTTCTCTCTCTCTCTTTTCCTTCTTTTCTTTTTTTTTTTTTTTTCCCTTTTTAACTTTAAATGTTCTGTCATTTGAGGATTATAATTAATTTAAATTTATTCTTGAATTTTATAAGGATTTTGCGGTTTGAATGAATTAAAAAAAATTCTTTTCCCCTCTTCATTTTTTTTTTCTCTTTTTTTTGTTTTACCTGACTTTTTTTTTTCCTTCATTAATTTTACAAGTTTTTTTTTTTTTTTTTTTTTTTTAAATTTCCTTTTCGAAACTAAAAAATCGATATGAAGAAAGGAAAAATTATTATTATTATTATTATTAGTTTACTGATAATTATTGATTATTGATTATTGATTTCTTTTTTTAGATGATAAATAATAAATACAAAAAATTTTTCCCCAAAAACCAATTTGGGTTTAAAATTTTCTTTTTAAATATTTTATTAGTTTTACTTTATATTTTCCGTTTAGTTTCACATCACATGCAAAAGCGGATATCGTCTATCATTATTATTATTATTGCAATACTCCACACAAAATACGGAATTGCCAACATGAAAAAAAAAAAAAAAACAATAAGAGAAAAAAACAATATCCTTTTTTTTACGTTTAATTTGACAACAATTAATTTTATATTAAACTTATTAATTTTTTTTTACGATTATTATTATTATCATCGTGATAATTACTTAAAGAATTTCAATTTAAATTATAATTTTTTCTTCTTTTTTTTTATTCACAAAGAGAAAGAGAGAGAGAGAGAGAGAGGGAAAAAGAAAGAAACCTTTCACTTCACAATTAATTTAAACGAGAGAGAGAGAAAAAAAAATGAACGAACTTATTGATTTTTTTTTTATTTAAATAAAATGAATTTTTATTCATTTTTTTTTCTTTTACTTATAACAATTAATTATTTATAAATAAATAAATAAATAAAAATAAATAAATAATTATTTATATATTTTATAAATGATTGAAGGAATTTAAAAAAAAAAAAAATTTTTTTTTTACATTCATAATCCATTAACGAAATGAAAATTGATATGGTTTAATTGTAAAAATATTATTATTATTATTATTATTATTTATATTATTATTATTATCATTATTATTATTTATATCATTATTATTATTATTATCATTATTATTATTATTTAATAAATTCAAATAAAAATTCATGGTGGTGGGAAATGGATCAAAATTTTGAAAATTTCCTTAAAATCCGTTTTTATAAAACACGAGATGTTCTAGTGTTGTTAATTTATTTCATTATTATTATTATTATTACTACGATCGTGTCATTAGATTTATTTTTACATTGTAAATATTTATTACAAAAAAAAAAAAAAATTATTTTTAATCGTTTATATTTAAATTTAATACTTTTTTTTTTTTTTTTTTTTAAAGAAATCTTTACGTTAAATAAATTAAAATTTAAACTTACCCTTCCTTCTCCTCTTCCTCCTTCTTTTATTTTAATATTTTATTAACATTATTTTCTTTTCTTTCTAGGATTATCCTCGAAAAAAAAAAAAAAAAAGGTAAAAATGAAATTGAGTGTTACCGCTTTTCGTGCTCAGGCATCGGCTCAACGTAAAATTTTGTCATCATATCAAAATCAACTCAATTATGGAGCCTGCACATCATTTCCAGCTTTGGGAGGATTTAAAGTAAGTCAAAAGAAATTTTTTTTTTTTTCTAATGATGACGTCACTAACATAGATTAAATGAACACGTCATTAATTTCGAATTTAAAAAAAAAAGTCATAAAGAAACAAAACAAAAACAAATTTTTTTTTTTTTTTCTCGCGATATTTCACATCCGGATAAAAAAAATTTTTATAAAACCAAAACGAATCCGGAAAAGCATCGATTATTATTATTATTATTATCATCGGTTATTTCCGGTTTAAAAAGAAAAATCAAATTAATTATTTCCGTTTGATTTTATTTAATTGATGAAAATTTCGAGTGACGTATCGGGGCAGGGAAAACTTTTAACATGTCGACAATTTTAATGGAATTCAAATTAAATATTTAAAATTACATGTAAAATAAAATGAGAAATACCTACGAGGGGGGAGGGGGAGGGGGGGTGAAAACTAACAAACAGAAAAAATGTTTTCCGGTGCCAAAAATAAATTTTATTTTTTTACAAACAAAAAAAAAAAAAAAAAAAAAAAACAAAACCTCAGGTTTATTTATTCTGTCTCGAAAATAAAACTAACAAGATTTTACTTGTTTTCTTCTTCTCTCTCCTCCTCTTCTTCTTCCTTAAAATTTATTTTAGTGGTTTTCA
>NW_002987887.1:2669900-2671032 GCF_000006295.1 Pediculus humanus corporis | reverse complement strand
TGTTGTTGTTGTTGTTTTTTAAAAATTTTATAAAACTTTATTTTTTTTTTAAAAAAAAATTTGTTTTCATTATTTTGAATTTAACGGTTATAAGGTTGAGTTCATTGCGGTGTCGGTTTCACGTCCAGACATTTTATTTTCCTTCTCTCTCTCTCTCACAAAAAAAACAAATTTAAAAACCAAAAAAAAAAAAAAAAAAGAGAAAGAGAAAAAAAACAAATAACAAACTTTATTTTTTGCCATCGTCGTCGATATGAATGGTCGCCATTTTATTTTTGGGTCACATGATCGAATTTAGAAAATTTGTCGTCTGGTCTGATATGATTTTTGTTTGGTAGAGAGAGAGAGAGAGAGGGAAATTTGTCGATCTCATTTGATTTTGAATGTTGAATATCGAATTTGAAAAGTAAAAAAAAAAAAAACAATGTAAGGTCCACGTGGGTGGGGTGAGGTTGGTGGGGGACAGGGGAGAAGGGGAAGGGAAAGGGAAAAATAGTAAAATTCTTTTTCTCTCTCTCTCTCTCTCCTCACTCTTATTTATTTTCTTTCCTTGTTATTCATTTTTATTCTTATTTATCATCGTTCAACTTTTTTTACGGTTCATTGAATGAAAATTCTATTGAAATTTCCATTATCAGACTCAGTGATTTTTGAATTTTCCAAAAAAAAAAAAAAAAAAAAATTTACACATCATTTTCATCCGATAAATTTTCTTTCTATTTATTTATTTATTTTTTTTTTAGTCTCGAAATACTAATAATAATAATAATAATAACAACAACAAATTAAGCGAAAAAAATATAAAATAAATACAAAACGATTTTATTAGATTTGAAATTACAGTAAAAAAAAAAAAAGTGATAATGATAATAATATTACATAATTAACACTTTGAGTAGAAGAAAGGGGGGGAGGGAGAGAGAGAGAAACGTTTGCTATTGTATTATATTAATAATAATAATAATAATATTAATTTGTCGAGTCAGGTTGTTAAATTTTCTTTTTTTTCACTTTTTCTTCTTCTTACGAGTAAAAAAAAAAAAAAAAAAAAAAAAGAAAAGAAAAATTTACACAGTGGGGGAGTTAAATGATTAACTTTTAATCCAATTATTATTATTATTATTCTTTTTCT
>NW_002987887.1:2669447-2669665 GCF_000006295.1 Pediculus humanus corporis | reverse complement strand
GTCTCTATTAGTTGTTACAGTTTTAAAATAATATGTATTAAGGTCTGATCAAAAAAATTTTTTTTTTTTTCCTCCCCCCCACGATTTTCAATCGTAAAAATTTAAAATTGTTTATCACACAATTAAACTTAATCAAAATCGATCGATCGATCGATCGATTTTTTTTTTTTTCTGAAAAATAAAGAAGGTCGGGGATGGGGGTTGTGGGGGGGGGTGTG
>NW_002987887.1:2665605-2668914 GCF_000006295.1 Pediculus humanus corporis | reverse complement strand
TAATAATAAAAATAATAATAATAATAATAATTTTTGCATTGATAAAAAAAATTTTCGTCAACGTAAAAATTAGTCATACGTAAAATTATTAAATTAAAAAAGGGAAAACGATTGTTAAACGAAAAACAAACAAACAAACAAACAAACAAAATTAATGGAGTAGGATAATATTAATAATAATAATAATAATAATAATAAATGAAAAACGTGAAAATTGATTTTAATGGAATAACAATTGTTTGTTGTCAACAAATATGATAAATTACGGTGTGCTTAGTTTTAAAAAAAAAAAAAAAATTTATTTCCCATACAAAATCAGCCATTTTTTTAAATTAATTTGAGAGAGAGAGAGAGAGAAAAAAATTTTTTTTTTTAATTTTTAGTCATTTAAAAATAATTTTTTTTCTCTTTTTCTTCTTTTCTCGAAAACAAATTGAATAAAGTTGCTGATGTTACAGTTGAAAAAAGATGAAGGAGAATGAAGGAGAGAAAAGATAATAATCTTGAAAAGACATTTTTTCTTTTTTTTTTTTTTTTTGTCGAGTTTTTTCATCTGCGTATAAGATAAAAACATTTTCCACGTTTGAAAAGTGAGGAAAAAAAAAAAAAAGGTGAAAAATAAACTTTTCCTAGTCGTGTGACGTAATCATCAATTTATTTTCCATTTATGAGTTGTTTTGATATTGCTACTACTCGAATGATAACGCGATAACAATTAAAAATATACATAAAAACAAAAAATATATAAATATGTAATAAAAATAACTCCGTACGAGATAATAAAAAAAAAAATTTGAGGGGGTGAGAAGGTAATAGTAATAATAATATTGCGAGGAGGGAGCGGGGGAGGGCTATATTATTTATATGTTACCAAAGGATAAAACGCGAAAAAAAAAACCATCATTTTAAATATATATATATATACGTGTATATAAAAAAGTCATAAAGTAAAAAAATATGGTTCTGACGTCAGAAACCCCTCCCCCTTTCCCCCTGAAAAAAAAAAATAAGAAAAGAAAAAATTCAGAAACGAAAAATCATCCCGTGAGAAATTAAAACTAATTTTTAATTAACAAAAATCATTTAAAAAATTCATCTTGACTTATTTGTTTTTTTATAAAAAAATCCTGTTGGCATATATTAATATAATATACCGTCACGTTTTTTTATTTTTCTTAAACGTAAGGGGGAAAAAAAGAAAATTGTTTTTAAATGTAAATTTTTTTTTTTTTTTTGAGGGGGAGGAGGGGAGGGCGGGAAATCTTCCTTTGAAAATGTCAAAAAGGAACAGTTTTCAATAACAAATAATAATTTTATTTGAAATATTGCATTAATAATAATAATAATAATAATAATATCAAAGGGAAAAAAAATAGGTTTTTTTTTTTTTGTTTACTCCAGGTGAAATCGATAAATCGATAACATTATTATTATTATTATTATTATTATTATTATTATTATTATTATTATTGTTATTTATTTCCTTTGGGCGTTGAAATTTATCAGTTTTCAATACGTACATAAATATACGTGTACGGAGTATATATAAATCAATGATGATAATAATGATAAATTTTTATGCATTAAAATTATTTGATGACGTCATTTTTTTTTAATATTAATTTTTATAAATTATTAAAAATAAAAACGTCAATCGGGAAAATTCAAAGTTTTCAAAATAGGTACGCCGCGTATTTTTACAAATCCCTAAAATAAAAAACCATAAATTAATAATTTAAAAACACGTTCAAAAACCAAAAAAAAAGGGGGGAGGGAGGGGGAAAACAGGAAAAAAGGAAAATGGTTTTAGCGTAAAATTACATTGCGTTTAAAAAAGGAAAAAAAATCATTTCTGACAGTTTTTTAAGCTTTCATCTCCCCAAAAAAAAATAAAAGTTTCATGACACAAAAAAAAAAAAAAAAATTTCAGGTTTTTTTTTTTCGGCTGAATAATTCTACGAAAAATTTTATTTTATTTTTTTGGGGAGTAAGTTTAAATTCCGGATTAAGGGTTTCAAATACGTAAAACGTGTTTTAAATTTTCTTTTGTTTTTCCTCATCGAATATTTAAAAAAAAAAAAACGTGGAATATTTCTGTTAATTTAAAAAATAATAATAATAATAATTATATGAAATGTCTTTTCCCTTTTTTAAAAATTAAATTCGTTGGAATTTTCACGTCGAATAAATAAAAAATTTAAAATAAAAAAAAAAAAAAAACCGTTGGAAAATTCTTATTATTATTATTAATAAAACTCTTTTTTTTAACTTAATGCCAAAATAATTACGTTTAATTGTTTTAAATTAAATACGTAATTTAATTTTATAAAATTTTAATAGTGACGTAATTTTCATTACGTAATTATTATTATTATTATTATTATTTCAATTCAGTCGTTAAAAGTCATTTTTTTTTGGTTCGTGAAAATGTCACAGGTTTTTTTTTTATTATTAAAAAATAAGTAAAAATTTTCGTTATGTATATTCGAAACGAAAATTTCTTTCATTTGTTTCGTTTTTATTTTCCGTTATTATTTTCTCCGAAACCGAACCGGAAATGAAATTTTCATCGAAATTTAATTACGAATGAATTTAATTTTACGAAAATTAAAAAATATGAAACGCGAAAAACAAAATGTCGAACGAATGTGAATTAAACGTATTAAATTTTAAAAACGTTTCGAAATCGACATTAAAACAAAAAACAAAATCACGCGCGTAATAACCGAAGTTCAACCGAAAATATCCGCCATCTTGTAGTCGAATTCGAATTTTGATAATAATTCGTATTTTTATCACTCGAGCGCGCTAGTGTTGAATTAAGAAAAACGGAAAATTTCGATGAAACGGAAAAAAATTAAAAAAAAAAAAATTAGGATAAAAGGAAATTAGAATAAACACGTGAAAAGAGTTTTTATTTTTTTTTTAAATTTAAATTATAAATATTAATAAAATTAAATTATTTAACAAATAATTTTTAAAAAAGAGAGAGAGAGAGAGAGAGAGAAAGCGCATGAATTTAAATTTTATAAATATTTAAAAAGAAGGAAAAAAAATTAAAAAAAAAAAAGAAAATTTTATTAAATTTTTACGAATTTCAAATTCAAAATAAAGATAGAAAAAAAAAAATAACGGAATTAAAATAAAATTTTAATTTCACCGCCTTTTTTTAAAAAAGCTAAATAAAGACGAGAACGTGAATGCGAAAAGTGTCGAGAAGGGAAATTTTTTTTTTTTTTAGTTTAGTCTTCGGTTTACCGTTAAACCTTTTAGTTTGTTGAAAATAACGTCGATTTCAAAAAAAAAAAA
>NW_002987887.1:2664355-2664848 GCF_000006295.1 Pediculus humanus corporis | reverse complement strand
AAAAACGAATTCGAATTTTCGAACGCGAACAAGTGTGACCGTTATTACAATGTGAATAATTATTTAATTTTAAAATTTTCTTTTTTTTTTTTTTTTTTTGTTTAAATAAAATTTTCCGCGGATTTTCGTAAATACTTTCCGGGGGAAAAAAAGAAAAAGAAAAACGTTACGAACGGTATTTAATTTTTTTTTTATTTATTTTTTTATATTGATGGAAAAATCCTATCGAAATCGGAAAATGGCCTCGTAAAAAAATTTTTTTTTTTTTTTTGTTAAGTTAACCAAATGAAAATGGATTGAAAAGGATTATTATTATTATTATTATTTTTTATTTTTAGCTATTAACGATCTTTTGACTGTTATTTTCGATTTTAAAAGTGTTTCCCCCCCCCCCCTTTTAATAATAATGATAATAATAATAAATGATTTTTAGTTTTATTCAATTCAATTAATTTTAATTAAGTTAAAAAAAAAAAAAATAAAAAAAGATTTT
>NW_002987887.1:2662373-2663908 GCF_000006295.1 Pediculus humanus corporis | reverse complement strand
AGAGAGAGAGAGAGAGAGAGAGAGGGGGTAAAGGAGAGAGAAAGTGAGAGAGAGGGGGGGTAAAGGAGAGTGAAAGAGAGAGAGAGAGAATGAAAGGAGAGATAGAGACAGAGAGAGAAAGTGAGAGAGAGAGAGAGGGGGTAAAGGAGAGAGAAAGTGAGAGAGAGGGGGGGTAAAGGAGAGAGAAAGTGAGAGAGAGGGGGGGGGTAAAGGAGAGTGAAAGAGAGAGAGAGAAAGTGAGAGAGAGAGAGAGAGAGGAAAAACGGAAATTAGTTCGAAAAAAATTTTTAAACGAACAAAACTAATAAAATCGAAGGCAAATATAAGAAAGAAAAAAAAACAGTAAAAAAAAAAAAAAATGAAATAAAATAAAAAAGAAAAGAAAAAAAGAAGAAAAAAATTTTTTTTTCTTCAAAAGTTGTTTTTTTATAAATGTCGTGTCATTAGAATAATAATTTTTCTTTTTACTTTTTCTTTTTTCCTAAGTCATGTAAATAGTTTTTTTCCACTTTTTTGACTAGTTTAAATTTTTTATTTTTATTTTTATTTTTTTATTTTCCTTTATGCGATTTAAAAAATTATTATTATTATTATTATTATTTTGTTTTTCTTCATGAAATTTTTTTTATTTCCAGTTCTAATGTTTATAATTTTAACTTTTTTCCTTTTAGAATTTTTCAAATCTACGAATTTCTTTTTTTATCTTTCTCGGTGAATTTATAACCTTTTTCCTTTTTTCCTTTTTTTTTCCATTTTAAATGGTTTTTTTTTCTTTTTTTTCTTTACTTTAAAATTTTTCTTGACTGTGAAGAAAAAAAATTCGATCCGCGACATTTATTTTTCTACAAAAAAAAAGAAAAAAAAAAAATTATTTTACGCTCGCAATCAAGATAAAAATGAAAAAGAAAATTTTCTTTCTTTCTCTTTTCTTTTTTACCTTCTTTCAATAAATGACGTAATAGCCGCCATTAAATAAGTTTTTCTTTTGTGTTCCAGTGTTAAAAATCCAGTACAAAAAAAATTGTTTGTTTTATAACGTATGAATGCAAAATATATATTGTTTGTTTGTTTGTTTGTTTGTTTGTTTGTTAAGTTTTTCATTCTTTTTTTTTTCTTTCGCTTGAAGGTGTTTAATCTTTTGCAGGAGTTGAGTAAAACTTTTCATTTAAAAAAAAAATTTTCCAGTTATTTTCTTTCTTAGGTTTCGGGCAATCTTCCAACGCGGTTGTTTTAATTATTATTATTATTATTATTATTATTATTATTATTATTATTATTTTAAAAAAAATAAATAATCGAATTTTAGCGTTAAAAATTTAATTCGTAGATATTTATATGCCACAAGCAGAAAAGAAAATTTTTTAAAAATTTTATTTATAATTTTTTATGGTGATAATAATGATAATAATTGTTGTTGTTTTCGTTTTGGTCGATTAATTAAAATAAATTTAAATGATCGTCTGCTAAAATTGATTTTACCTGGGTGAGGGGGGGGATCAATCATCGATAAAAAAAAAATTCGGTTGGGATGGGAT
>NW_002987887.1:2657786-2662147 GCF_000006295.1 Pediculus humanus corporis | reverse complement strand
TAATAAACAACCATGTGTTTGTTGTGCGTTTGTTTGTTTTTGATCCTTTTGATTTTTAATAAATGAACAACCGACCAAAGGTCTAACTCGAAACTTTTTATTCGGTTAACTTATTTTTGTTTTTCAAAATTCGAGTGTCAGAAACATCTGCGTCGGTTTGTTATCGAGTTTTCCTCCCCCCCCTCTTTTTTTTTTTTTTATAAAATTTTCCGAAAAAAAAAAAACTTGGAAAATTTTTTTAAAAACAAGTTAATTAAAATCATTTTTTGAATTTTTCCATTTTAAAATCCGAAACAAAATAATAAAAAAAAAAAAAGTTTTTCATTTCGTTTCTATCTCTCTCTCTCTCTCTCTCTCTCTCTCACTCTCTCTCTCTCTCTCTCTCTTTCTCTCTCTCATCATTCCGACATTAATGATTTAAAAGCAAAATTTTGTTATTCGTCCAATGGAAAAAAAAAAAGAAAAATTATTTAATTATATCGATCGATGAGTAAAAAGGGAAAAAATTTGAAATTTTTTTTGTTGCAAATTATATACACATGTGTTGTTTGTTGTTTGTTGTTGTTGTTGTTGCGAATCGTATACGGAAAGTTAACAATAAAAAAAAAAAAAAAAGAAAAACGGTTTAAAATGAATAAATGTAAAATCAACGGTTTTTCAAGTAATAAAATTGTTTGAATCAGATATATATATGTAGGAATAAATTTAAAAGTGAAAAGGTTGTTGAAATTCTCTCTTGAAAAAAAAAAAGGAAAAAAAAAAGGTTTACATGGGTTATTTAATCAACAAAATCTCAAAAGGTTTTCTGTGGGAAAACGAGAGAGAGAGAGAGAGAGAGAGAGAGAGAAACATAAAACTTTTATACCAAGTTTTTACATTCGTTTTACAATTTCACGTATGTAAAAAAAAGTACATTTAAGTTTATAATTATAATGATATAAATTAGTTTTTAAAAAGAATTTTCTTTTCCCCCCCCTCCCCCGTGCCCCTCAGGTATCTATTTATTAATTTTTTTTTTAAATTTTCTTCGTGTGACGTCATCAATTATAAAAATCATCTGTCAAATTTTTTGATTTCGATTTATATAATTTTTTTTTTTTTGTTGCGGTTGTTTTTCCAAAATCACGATGTCACGTGACAAAAAAGTGAAAAATGGAGATTCATCTTCGATTCTTGATGTGTATATAAATATTCCATTTCCGATTATTTAACACGAAAAATGTTTTTTTTGTGTTTTTTTGTGTTTTTTTTTTTTTCAATTATTAATTAATACGGTTTTGTTTTTCAGAGTTAAAAATAAATTTTCCACACCCCCCGCCCAGCCCCCCTCCTTTTTTTTTAGGGAGCTTTTGTGCGTCGCTCGTGATTTTTATATTTAATTTTCTTTTTTTTTTATGCGTGACGTCAACGCGACGTTCAAAAAAATTTTTTTTTCCCCCTCTTCTTTTTCATTAGGGAAAAAATTTTTAATCTTTTATTATTATTATTATTATTATTATTATTATTATTATTATTATTATCCACCATTAAACACGACAAGGCTACTTGTCGGGGTTTTTTAAGTATTTATCCGAGGTTTCTACCCGATTCCTTAGGGACAAATACTCGAATTTCGGTGGTGCCACTTATTATAAGATAGCACCACATCAATTCTTGAAGGTCTTCCTGAGTCCGTCTTTTTCGATGGGAACGATTTGTCTCCTGAACTGGGCTCCAGTGACTAACATCTTTGGAGTGGCCAGGGTCAGAAGCAGTGAAATTCACATTCTCGTCGAGCTGCCTCAGGTCGACAGTAGAACAAGATTTGTTTTTTTTTTTTTTTTTGGTTCTTACTTTGTCTTGTTCTCATTTTTTTTGCTCTTTTTAAGCCAACGGCACGTGGCGTTCTCAAACGGTCACCCATCCAAGTTTGCACCACGCCCGATGCTGCTTAACTTCGGTGATCGTACGGGAACCGGTGTGACCAGCACGGTATGGCCGTTGACTTATTATTATTATTATTATTATTATTATTATTATTATTATTATTATTATTATTATTATTATTATTATTATTATTTGTTTTTGTTTTCGATAAAATAAAATAAATCAGTGTCAAAAAAAAAAAAAATACGGGTGAAAAAGAGGGAGGGGGGAAATAGAAAAGTTTTCATGTGAAAAGTGCCAAATTTTTTTGACAAAATAGATTTCATCATCTCATCATGCCACATTTTTAAATTAATGATATCTGTGATGAGTGCGTGTGTGCGCGTGTGTGCATGGCGTCACATTTTTCCAGAAAATTTTCTGTTTTTAACGTGTAATTATTTTGTATTTCAGTTGGATGAAAAACATCAAATGTTGGTCGAAGGAGCTGGAATATGTCCACCGACATCGTTACAATCAAATGACGACGAATCAATCGATTCCTCAGATGAAGAAATGGCCGATGGAAAATTAGGAGAAATAAAAAAAGGAAACAACGAGATCAAAGGAAAAGAAACGGAAGAAGAAAATCGTAGTAGAATCACTCATCACGGGAAAAAAGATGAATTTTCCGATAATAAAAGTCCTGGAAGATCAAGGTAAGATAAAAATTTATTTTTCATCCCCTCCCCGTCTCCCCCCCCCAAAAAAAAACAAAAAAAGAAACAAAGAATTATTTATTAGCCATCAAAAACATTGATTATAAATTTAAAAAGATTAAAAAGAAACAAAAACAAAAAAAAAAAAGAAAAAAGGAAAGAAAGAAAAGGAAAGGAAAAAGGAAAGGAAGTGAAAGAAAACAAAAGTTTGTCGACAAAAAAAAAAAAAAAAGGTTTCACACTTTAACCTTTTTTCTTCTTCTTCTTCTTTTAAAATAAAAACTTTTTCAATTTAAAAAGTAAATAAAATATTATATTTAAAAAAAAAAAAAAAGAAATTATTATTTCCAAAATATTTCCTTTTAAAAAAAGGAAAAAAAAGGAAAAAAGGAAAAAAAGGAAAAGAAGATTGAGTGACGTTAATTTTATAAATAATTAATAATATTAATCAGACTTAAAATGTATGTATTTAAAAAAAAGCCATTATTATTATTATTATTATTATTATTATTATTATTATTATTATTATTATTATTATTATTATTACTATCATCATCATCAACATCATCATCATCATCATCATCATCATCATTATTATTCATATGGGTTCTAACGTAACAAAAAAAAAAAAGGGGAACACCCTCATCTGTCACTTTTTGAATTATTTACGTAATAATAAATGACAACAAATCCGCCATTTTGAATTTACTATTTTTCTTACTCGCGATTTTCTCTTCTATATATATATATTAGTTAAAGGGAAAATTTACGATCGGTAACAATTTCCGGAAAATAATCGGAAAAGTCACTTTTAGAATTCAAATCGAACGAATGGCGAAGTCGCCGTTAAAAAAATTTAAATAGAAAAATTTTACGCGCCATTTTTTTGAAATTTTATTTTTTTAACGAGGTAACGTTTAAAAGAAAAAAAAGCGAGGGGGGGAGGGAGGGTGGGCAATTTACTTATTTATTATGGGGTAATAATATTAACGGGGAAAAAAAATGAATGTTTTTTTTTTTTTTGTTTGTTTATGGTCATTAATTTTGTCGTTTAAACTTTTTCTTTTTATTTCCCCCTTCCCGCGCACCCTCGCGCTCCTCGCCCCCCATTTTTTTGTTTTTAAATTAATAATAACTTTACGTTTGAAAAAAAAAAAAAAGAAAAAAGAAAATTCAATTACTTTTCTTCATCATATACATTTTCGCAATTTAACTTTATAATTTTTTTTTTTTTTTTTGTATACATTTTTATTAAGGAAAAGCAAAAAAAAAAAAAGTGGGGGGGAAACGATGATGATAATAATAATATTATTTTTCCCTCGTCGCACGGAAATTTACTTTTTTTTTCTCCTGACACGATTTTCGTTTTTAAAAAAAAAAAAAAAACAATTCAATTTTTTTTTTTCTTTTTAATTTTTGATTATTCGAACTTTCCAAAAAAAAAAAAAAAAAAAAAAACGGAAACGGAAACGGAAACTCTCGACACGAACAGGAAATAAATAATAATAATAATATTATTAATAAATATGATAATAATAATTTAAATTCTCATAGAAAAAAAAAATTTTCAATTTCACGTTCGAATTCAATCCGGTGGAAATTTAATGAAAAAAAAAAAAATAATAATAATAATGATAATAATAATAATGATAATAATAATAATGATAATAATAATAATGATAATAATAAGGCTTATTAATAAGCGAGGAGGAATAAACGAATCGAAAATACAAATTTTAAATCATTTTTATAAACTTTTCTTTTCTTTTCATTTTTCTTTTTCATAATAATAATAAT